>NW_010532917.1:0-35686 GCF_000687285.1 Phaethon lepturus
AGCGCCCCCTTCTCTTTGTTTCCAAATAATTTTGAGCCTTGAAATGCTTCCAGAGCTTAATTCGGTGACTAATCTGAAGCTGACAGCCTTTTTAGTGAACGGACTACTGAGCAGCCACTCTGTGCAGCTTGTGCACGGGTTTGAAATGCCAGTGAACAGAAATCATCAACTTCCTGCTGGTACCTCTCAGCTTTTGACATCTGTTTGCTACAATTGATTGAGAGGGAGGGTTTTTTTCCCTTGGATGTGGAGCCCAAACTTGTATTTTTTCTTAAATGCAGAGAGGAGGGTTATTTCAATGGGAGGCACAACTTGCAGGTCTGTTGGAGTTCCTGGAAGGAATCAGCATGTGGGTGATGTGATCAATAATGCTGGCCTTGGAGCTCAAACAAAAAACACCCCAAAAAACACCACCACCAAACTCGAACTATGGCATAGCCTGTGGTGGAAGGCTTGTGAGATAAAAAACAAACACTAGGTGGAATTAGAAGTGATTTTTGAAAACCAAGGGAGCAATGTGAAGAGTCAGCTGACATTATTTAATACATAAAGAAAATTTTAATTGTCGTCAAAACGGCAAAGCATTGTGAAAAGATTTTTGCAATATCAAGGGACTGGATAATAAAGTGGGAGGTGAAATGCAGTATTTAACATGTGTGGAGTAATGCACATAAGTGTGAAATATGCATGCACAATTTATGTGGGGAAATATAATGGCTTCAAACTGAGCTTCTGATCTCAAACATTTGTTTAATGCTTTATAGCAAGCAAATAGGCAAATCGGTCATTAGAAGCTTAAAATAAAATAGCAAGTGTCATTATATTGCTACATGAAATCTACATGCTTGTGTCTCAAACAGTGTATTTTCTTATTAAAGTGTATTATTTAGAAAAAAATCCTAGTTTCTTTTTAAAAAGATGGAATAGTGAGAGCTAAGTAATGGTTCTGCATGAAGAAATTCTAAATAGGTTAGATCTTTTTAGCCTGGAAAATAGATGACTGGAGGAAGGGTGATGGTTATAAAACTGAGTAGAATTAAAAAGGTGAACTGGGAATGGTTGTGAAATTTCATCATTACAGAGAAATTGGAGTAGATGACTTTTTGTTTTAAGCCGGTTGCTTGATCATTTTTCTTTTACACAATAGCAAAATAAACTGCAAGCTCATTAACAAAGAATATTTTGGATGCTGAAACTTTTATCATTTAAAGTTCATGGAAGAAAGGTCAACATCTTTAAGCCATAGTATTAGTACAGGTAAGGAAATTTCTGAAATACGGATGACCAGAACTGCAAGGTATATGAGGATGCACCTTTCCTCTACATCCTGTACCGTCCATTGTTACAGACTAAATGGTGACTTAAGTGGGTATTTTTTCTGAGTTTTTTCTATTCAAGTTTTTATATGCTCATTAGGTGGTGTGTGGCCACTTTTCATCCTTTTGAAGATGAAAGATGGTACTTGCTAGGGTTTTTATGTTTTCAGAGTATGCGTATGAGATCTTTACTTACTCTCTTGATGAAAGTTTAAAGTTATTTTAGAACAGAATAGAATATTTCAGTTGGAAGGGACCCACAATGATCATGTAGTCCAACTGCCTGACAGCTTCAGGGCTGACCAAAAGTTAAAGCATGTTACTAAGGGCATTATCCAAATGCCTCTTTGGACACTGACAGGCTTGGGACATCGTCCACTTCTCTAGGAAACCTGTTCCAGGGTTTGACCAACCTCTGGGTAAAGAAATGCTTTGTAATGTCCAGTCTGAACCTCCACTAGAGCAGCTTTGAGCCATTCCCATGCATGCTATCACTGGATCCCAGGGAGGAGAGCTCAGCACCTCCCTCTGCACTTCCCCTCCTCAGGAAGCTGTAGAGAGCAGTGAGGTCACCCCTCAGCCTCCTTTTCTTCAAACTAGACAAACGCAGTGGCCTTAGCTGCTCCTTAAAGGACATTCCTTCCAGCCTTCTCACGAGGTTTGTTGCCCTCTGGGTGCATTCAAGTACCTTCACATCCTTCTTAAATTGTGGTGTGCAGAACTGCACACATTACTTAAGATGTGGCCACACCAACGCTGAATACAGTGGGATAATTCTGATTTTGCAATGTGCTGTTCAAAATCAGAAACCAGGATCACTTTTTCCAGGACTTTCTGCTTTTGTCTGTATGTGAGAAAGGGAATTGAAACACTAAGGATCTCTAACTTTGCCTGCTAACTAAAACATCTCTCTAGTGCTTTCTTGCTTAAAGAGAACAAAAGTAATTAGTAAATGACTTTAAGGGGCTTATAAATACTTAGAAGTTTTGCAGTTACATATTGTACATTCAACTTGGATTCAATGAATACTTTGCTTTGAATCCTTCATTGTATTTTACTTTCAACAGTATCAGAGCTTATAAAATGGTTGGTAAGAGTCGCCTAGACTTCAAAAGTACTGAATACAGGAAGCTGACGTGTTAATTGTTGGGGGGGTGGGGGAGGGAGGTTTGAACTGTTACCCTGTTAAAGTGACTCAATAGGATTTGATAATGATTTACAGTATTTGTAATGATTTTTTTGATCATACAGCATTAATTAATATTGGTACACTTCTAGTTCTTGTGCCATGATTATTAATGGAAAATAGTCAAGGAAAACAGTGTCAAGACCACTAGTAGAAAAAAAAAACTGAGTACAAGCCACTTAAAATTGAATTGTTTATCTGTGCCAGTGATAGGCAGTTGTTTATTCACCTTCTTACCTACAGGTCTCTATTCTTTACAGCCTGTTAGACTCCCAGGGAAACTGAATGCTCTGTGTGACAGGGTATGAGTAAATGCCAGCCAGTGAGATATGCAAATTAGTGGACAAACCTGACACAAGAATGGCTGGATATAATCTTGAGTAAGCTTAATCTGATGATAAGAATATTTTACAGCCATCCAATGAGAGGTATTGAAACACCTTTATGAAAAGGACTTGCAGGGTCAAGAGCCTAAAGAACTGTAACTTGGATTTTGAGTGGCTTATAAAAGGACTCATCGTATGAATCCTCGCAGAGAACAATAGACTTAAATATCCAGGAGACATCCTGGGATCATGTGGATTTCTGCTGCTTATGACAAATATGATGTGATAAGTGCTATCAAAACCCAAGTAATGTGGAAAAAATTATTTTATCATTTTTCTAAAGTGAAGAGACAAAACTCAAAGCACAAACTATCAGAAGTTAGTTCTTCAGCCATGTGAAAAGCGAATGTTTATGCCTGAATTAGTCATTTATGCCTATAAAAGTACTTTGAATAAATGACCTAATTTCTTTTTCTTTTAACTATTTCTGGATGCTTGCAACTGCTACTTTCAATGTTAATCTGAATTTGTTAGGAAGCATGGAAGGCTTGCAGCTAGCAACATCTCTATTTGTAAGCTGATCACATCTGACATAGAAACCATTGAGGGACTGTAAACATAGCAGTCTTTCAGTCGCTCTTTTAAAAGCAGGACTAAGGTGAATTGCTTCCACTTTTTTATTCACACCTTCTCTGATTTCCTTTCTCTGGTTTCTCTCTGGTGGTCTTGTTGCTGCTTTTGTCTATTCCATGTTCCTCCCTTGCAGATGGGAGGAATTCAAAGAATTCATGCATGGTCAAGGATATAGGATAAGATAAAATACCAGCCAAGGTGAACTCTTGTACTGCTTACCTCTGTGTATTTGTTTTATTTTCCCAATGTAGTAATGCCTGGAGCTGTATGAAATTGCAGAAATGCCTTCAGTGGTACAGATGGAAGTGGCAAGAGAGGCTAATGAGATGTGGTTTGCGACATGACCTTAAAACAAAAATAATTTAATTCAAAATGCTGAAACAAGTGTGTGGTTTGTTTCACAAGTCTGAATTCAATTGCAGATGGGAAAACAGTTGAGCCCTAAATTCTACCTGAATAACTTTTCTTTAATGCTTTGTTTAAACAGTTTTGTAATTATCCTAAATGAGTGAATATTGTAAAATACTTAAAAAAAATAATGAGGAAAGTCATACTGGGTCAGGCCAACAAGAAAGAGAAAACACCCTTTAATTTGAAGTTGAGTTTTGAAACTCTTATAAATGGGAGATCAGAAAAGATTGAGTTTCCTTGCTATCAGTCAGCAAGCAGCACATGGTAGAGTGTTGCATTAAACGGAACCAGGTTTAAGGAGCTGTGCAGAACCAAGCACTGTGTCACCTGGTGTCTTCTGTTACTCCAATATCAGAGTAGCGTATGCTTTCTGCAGTCTGATCTCCATCGCAAAGCTATCCACTAGGGCAGTATAATGCTGCACCATTTTTAAGATGTAGATAATAAAGTGACTTGTCTGTGGTCACAGGAGAAAACTGATGCAGAGCTCAGAGTTCTTCCAAATCTCAGGTTAGCATCTAGAGCTCTGTGCTCCTTTTTTCTCAGCTATAGCTGCTTAAGACTTTCTGTGATGGACACTTCAGCATTTGAATACTGGCAGCACTCACCTTGGTAATAACCCAGCTCTAAATTAGTCTTCATGTGCTGGAGTAGTAGCATCTTATTTTCGAATCAGTAGGGACACAGAGTAAAGTGCACGGCTGCGCAGAAAATCTACAGTAGGATCAGAAATAGAAGCCAGCTCTTCAGACTGTCGTGTGCTGTTACCGTGTCACCTTTCTTCCTTTCTCAGTTTCATTTGTATTCCACATAAGAAAAATCAGGTTGCTTTACCCTAGCACTCCATATTAGCCCTGGGTCTTTTTTGTTTTGTTTGCTTTTCCTGATTCAAATGGAAGAGGAAAGTGTGCTCCAATAAAGAAAACCCTCCCTCTGTTAGCTTTTGTGTACAAGCCAGTAAAAAGTGAGTGAACTGCATGGACCTGAGACTTGTACCCCTCACGTTTTGAGGGAGGGTAACGTTGCAGTCAGGTCACTTTGTTTCTTTCTGAGAACTGGTGTGGGAAATAACAGAAAAGGGAGCTTTAATGAAACACAGTCATAAAAACTGCTTAACATCCTGATATTACGTAGATGTTACATACAGCTATGTGTGAATCAGTAGAAGAGGCTTTGACTCATCATGCCATCTTCACAAACACATTGCAGCATGATTTATAAGAGGGGTTGACATACTGATTGCTTAATGCCAAATGTGGCTTAAATGTCTTTGGATGGCACCTGGCTGTGGCATTTTAAGTGACAGGGTGGCTCCCAGCTTTTCGTGAATACTATAGTCTGCAGAGGCTGGGAGTTGCCCTTTTGCTGAAAGGCAAAATACTGTCTGTCTGGTAGTCAGGATTTCCCAACTCTCTCTGTATTCAAGCATCTGCTACACCAAGAGCTGGAGCCCCTGCTTTGCATTGCAGTGATGTACTGTTGGACCTGGCTTACTTCTTTGAGAGGTAGTTTCTTTCACCAATTAGTGTAGAAATACATGTATTGTAGTCTACATGTCATCACTGCTTGTTTGCTGAAGGTGTATTCTAGGTATGCTTTGACTTCCACAGGTTCAGTTGAGCTAAGAGTGGTTTTAAAAGGTAAATCACATGGCTAAAGAAAATGAAGTAAGCACTGAAAGACTGATTCAAATCAAACATTTTGTATGTGGTGAAGTTAAACCAGTAGGACTTCTTTGAGAGTGGCTTGTCTGAACAAACTGAAAGCATTTGAGATGCAAACCGGTGGTGTCAGTTACCTGTCCAGGAAGAGCTCTACAGCAAAATCGTTGCAAAGCTCAACTGAGTTGCATAAAGACAAGAATGCACAGAAATGCCCATTTTCCATTTTTGTGTATTTTAAATTATTTTTAAAAATACGCTGTTCTGTACCTTACAGTTGTACAGTATGGCATGATGTTGTGTGTTACCATTTTGCAATGTTCTTAAGAGGCTGTGAGATTAGTAGAAAATGCATAGTCTTCTGATTCAGAAATAACTCAGTACTGTGAATCTGCCTCCAGGCTTTGTGTGTGTGGTTTTGTTTAATGGTGTATTTAGTTGATATTGTTGCTGGAGAGAGTTTCTCTTACCCAGAGTAACTTTTTCTTTAGCAGACTGGTTATTTCCAAGGAAATTCTTATTTAAGTGTTTGGTAACAGTGGGGCGATAGGGAGTCTCAGCTGAAGAGGTAGTCTTAACTTGATTCAGACAAACGTGTTTGGTTTGGGGATATTTTTTTTTTTTTAACTTCCCATCCAAGCTGGCACTGCAACTAGAGCAAGTGAAAGAAAGAAATCTTTTTCCTTTGATTACTGTATACCTAAATTTCTCTGGTACAGGCTGTGAGATCTTGTGAGGTTTTGAAACTCTTGTTTTCAAGCTGGGTTACCCTGCCACTATTATCATTAGCTAAGCCCGTTGTAATGTTCTTTTCAATGCACTGCATTATGGTTTGTTTCACCTGGCTATTATTATTGGTCTGGTTGTTTGTTGGCTATAACCAGTTTTGTTGACTGATACACTGTTTTCTTTCCAGTTTTGAGCTAGAGAGCTCTGAAGTCTGTTTATGGTACTCGGTATTTGGGATGCTCAGACCATTGTACTCTAACTCAAACCAAACATGGAAAAAAAATTAATGCTGCCTTTCTTGAGAGTGTCTGAGAAATAAACTGTGAATGTCCTTCAGTATTTCTTTCTTCCTCCCTCCCCCCAAATAGTAATTCTATTTGGTGTGGCCTGTTTGCAGTGATAGAGGAAGCATGTGGTCCTCTTTATTTATCTAGCCTAAGCTAAAATACCTCCCTTAATGGGGTATTTATATATACCAAATATATTCAAGTCATGCTTCTGTAAAATGCCCAGTAACTGTTTTTTTTGGGGGGGGCGGGGGAGGAAGGCCCTGAATATTTTTGTCTTTCCCCTGCCCCTTCCGTGTGTTCTGTGGAAGTAATGCGTCTCTCTCTCACGGTAATTCACTTGCAGATGTTTTAGGTAGGATTTTAAACAAACAAAAACCCAACCAATTTGTGGGTGAGGGTTCCCCCATATACACATATGCTTATGTGGGTTTAGTGGAATGTACTGCACGCTTTTCATGCACTTCTGAGACTAGAGTCTCAAATTTTGTCTTTGTCAACAAATTGGAGAGTTGAAGACATTTTTAAATGGCTTGTAATATTCTGCTTAGGTCTCACTTTCTTGCAAGTGTCCTTTTATTCACTTGGAATATTTTATGCCTCTTCTTTCCCATGTGGACTAGAAATGAGCATGGCTTTTGGAAATTTGATTACTTCTAACGATGTTTAGACCCATGAGAGGAATGGATTGATTTATGGTCTTCAGAATGCACAAGGCATTGAAGATCCCAGAGACCTGAAATATACCCCTCAGTGGAAACAACTTTCAAAAAGTTGCTACTTCAATTTTTACTTCTAGATCTGGGAGGAAAAAAAAAAAAGATGCCCAACTGCCAAACCCAGACATCTGCCTTTGAGGCTTTTTCTCGGTGCAGGGCGATTTAAGGCATTTGTGGGACATCAGATTCATTTTAATCAAAAGTCATTTAATGGTTTAGGTATTAATGGAAAAATGAAGTACTTGGTGTAGGCTTTAGGAATTAATTTAGATCATAAAAGGTTGTCTTATAAAAGCTTTCCTCCAACTGGCCTCAGCAGTGAGAAGTTAGGGAAATAAAAAGTCTGCAGGATGTGAAAAGTATTCCGGGAGGGAAGGAAAGGGTGGGATCTTGTTTGATCCTGAGCAATGGACTGCTCGTATTGGCATGACTCTGACTACGGAAGAGGAAGAAAAATAGTGATGCTGTGGTTACGCAAGTGCCACTTGCTAGTCTTTCATCCCCTTCCCTAATATGCCCCTGTTGTCCACGCTCAGAAGTCTGTTCTGCTGACAGCTGTGTAGCTGGGAGGATGGGTTTCCCTAGCTCTCTAAAATAGGGCTCTTAATATTTGCATAGGCCAGCAGTATAGGCTTGAATAGCTAGCAAGACCTTCTGAACAGAGAATGGGAGTATTAATTTATAGTTCTACGTGAGACAGATGGTTTCTGGTGTTGCAAATGACGCTTACATAGCCTATGTTTTCAAATACACAGTTAAGCAACATAAAATTTAAACAGCTATTTCACAGACAAGTTACACTCCTATTTTTTTGGATGATGAAACTTGCTCTAGCTCTCAGTGTGGTAAAGCTCCAGTCTGTCTTGACCTAAATGCTTAGATAAGGGAGACCTTTTAAAAGGAAGGTTCTGATTTAGATTTAGGTATATTTATATCTGCTTTTAAGTTCCTTGGTTAACTGTTATAGAAACACTTGAGCAGCTGGACCTTAAATATTTTTCAAGAAACATTCTAGAAATGTGACCATCTCAACTCTTTACTTGCATAGTTTTGGGACCTGGAGCCCAGGTCCCAAGACCTAGCTCTCTCTAGTGGTAGAGCAGAACACAAATTTACCAAAGAATGTTAATTTTAGTTTAGTGGGATTTGGGCCTGGCAAGGGAACACCTTGAATTTGGGGAATGTGGTCTTTTAGTGAACCTGATAAGGAAGACCTTGTACATTTCAGAATAAGACTTATTATAAAATGTGGTATTAATTTCAAGATCTCCACAGGTGTGCTTAATGGCAATTATGTAATGCAGCTTTTAGAATGTGATCTTCAGAATGATGTGTTTCCTGAGCGAAGGTAGAAGCACTAGTGCTACCCTTCTACAGTGCCTGTTGTTCTAGGTATAACCACAGAAATTCCTTTTCTCCTCTCTGACAGTTAAGACCCTTATCTGTGCAGTGGTGATCACCTACCTACTGCTTGCTGCGGCAGTACAATTCGGAATGTGTAGGTCTTTGCCTGGAGCTTAAATGTTTGCTTCCGGATGAGGACAAACATTATCAAGGCAAATTGGTATTTATAGGACTGTAGGAAGGAGTGGGTGTGTTTTGGAGGGGTGCTGGGGTTGAGAGCTGGCAATTAGAGGATGGGAGATAATAAAATTTTTTTTTCACTTTTCTGATCTACTTTGCCCGAGAGCCATCAATTTGTATGAAGTAACTAAGCAGTATGTTTTTTCTTTCTCCTGCAGGCTGGTATGTGGTCTGGCAATTGTTTTTGTCTAAATTCAAATTCCTGAGAGAATTGATAGGAGATACGGGGTCCCAACAGGGAGACAACGAGCCTTCAGAGACTGAAGCTGAACAGGAGACTCCACCCTCACCTCAGAGAGGCAGACAGAAATCTGCTCGACAGCGAAGGGCACCTACAGAAGACACAACTTAAACTACTCCGCCAAACTGACTAGCTATGAATGGTTAAGCACCTCTGCACTGTGGTGTTCAGTGGTTTGATCTTGCTGAAAAACTGACTTCAGAGGTAATATTAATACCTGTGGACCTTTTACTTCTGAACTACCAATGTATGCTACTTCAGTAGAGGTTCAGGGAGGGCTTCAGCAGCAACTCATAGAATACTGGAAGGAAGGAGGGGTGGAGAGAAATCTCCATCAGAAAAATGCTGAGCTGCTGTAGCTCCTATCTCTGCACACAGATTAAAACCAGGTCCTGGACCATAGGCTTAGCCTTTGCATTAGTCTGAACATAGTAAACATTTCAGACTTGAAATGATTTCTAAATTATTTTTTCTTTACGGCACTGTAACTACATATAGTGAAATTGAGTTTTATTTCCTTAGCTATATATGAATATATATTTTTTCTTCAACCTTGAGAATGCATGTGAACTTGAAAAATGATTGAAAGAATATCCTGCTTTAGAAAGTATTCTGAAGTAAGATTTTAGTTATGTTCTTATATATATAAAGTATAAATTAAATATGAAAAATCAATATTAGATGCACAGGATTTGGAGGTTTTTATTATCTCCTTTTTAAAGTAAAAAAAAAAAGGGGCAAAAAGTGGAATCAGGTGTTAAGACCTGTTTTCTTGGTTTTGGCATAAGAAGGGTTACAGGCTAAACAGTCCTGCTAGGTTTCTGTATGTTATTCTTGAACCTTTTATTCTAAGTCCATCAACTTGTGTTGGAGAGGGGAAGGTGCCTAGGTTATATACTCACTCTTTAGTAATCTCGAGTGTCGTTTTTTGTTTTTGGATGCTGAGCACTTCTCTAGTTCATTTTGTACACCTTTACATCAGGTATATGGTACCTGACATAACTTCTCTTCTGGAACCAGTTAAGGAATTCTGACCAATTTGGTAGACGTCACTGTAACACTTTGATAGTGTTATAGTAATGAATTTGGTACCTCATGTTTGGTGGAGGTCTTCCTGATTTTTTTTTTTTTTTTTTTTTTTTTACTGGGAACAAGCGGTTGTTCCTGTTTTCTTTGAGAATGAATTTTGACATTGCACTTCAGAATGAAGAGCTTCACTTCTGTTTATCAAGCAGCTCTGAAGATTGATGCATGAGATCTTTGGAAAGAGGAGGAATATGCATGTACCACCTCTGATGTGTGTATGACAACTACCAACATGGCTTGTCATGAACAGCTTCAGTTTTCTCTCAAAGCTTGGATATGTGGTTGTGTTTGGATCATGGTTCCCTGTATAAAAACTGTTAAACAGGACTACAGAATTGGTCTTGTACTTTCAGCTGTTAAGAAATTTAAACCTATGACTTTCAAACTTGTGGTTTGGTTCATTTATATGGCTAAAAGCAGCAACCTTTAGCTTCGTCAAGTAGGCCTACATCTGGGAAAAGAGCACTCTTTCAGTGCCTTTGTGTTTTAATTTGTCGTCTGTGAATAATGTTCAAAAGCTAATGAGGGCATTCACTTCATAAAATGATTTGGATGTTTCAGTATTAAAATATGTAACATCAGCCCTGACTTTCCTTTGGAGTCTAAAAGTCTTTTTGTTTACTAGCATGTATGTATAAGCATGCTTTGTAATACAGGGTTACATTTTCCAAGGATGATTAGGTAGTGCTATGCACATATCCATTAAACTCATGTGGAAATATTGATGGTCTTCCTCTAGCCTGTCTGCTGGCAAGGGAATGCCTGATGTTGTGGGGTTTTCGTTTTTTTTAATTAGTAAAATTCCCACTTACTCAAACTGAGCAAAAGCAATCGGACTCTATTCCCTGCTGCTTTCAGTTGATTGCCTTGCACAACTTAATGTCACAATGTTCTCCTGTCTGTATGTCTTTTCACGTGATGAGGCTTTCAGTTCAGCAGTGCTAACCAAGTACTGGTACATTTTTCTTAAGAAATGCCTTTAGCATCTTTGTCTTCAGCTTTGCTAATATGGGCTTAGAAATAAAGATGATTTTTTTTTTTTGTACTGACATAGGATGTTGACACTCCACTGCACTTCACTTTTACCTAGACTTAAGTGCACAGATGATGGCAAAGGGCTGATGCTCGTAGTATTCCCCATCTGGGAAAAGTAAGTTAACTCAGTCTCTGCTTCTTGTAGCTGTGAAGAAATGCAAAGTTACAGCAATATACATAGCTAGTCAGGGTAGCTTTAAAGGTACAAAAATCAAGACTCTGGAGCAAGTTAATGAAGGAAAAACCCATGCGGGTTTGAATGCTGACACTGATTAAATATGCAATCAGATGGATGTGGAACTTCTGGGTAGCTCATCTGCTCTAGCGAAACAACTTCCTTCTCCCTTCCTTGCTGCGTGTAGGTATACATTTCACTCCCCGAAGTTATTTTCAGTCTCTTTTTTTTTTAACAGCTGATGCTATTTTTTTAATGTTGCTGTGACATATCTGCCAATAATGCTCTCTGCCTCGTGCATAACTTTAATGATCTTAGTAGCAGGCCAAAGGTTTATATTATGTGGTTTGGAAGAATTTTGGAATGCTGATGTCTTCTGTCAATGTGTAATTTTTCCTGAAGGAGTCTGTAGTAGAATCTTTGTACTGGGCACTTCATGCAAACCTGTAAAAGCAAAGCTATTGTGTGAAAGTGTATGTGTCGTAAGACCTGGGTTGTGATTGCTGGCAGTCCGATATACTCATGTCTTTGAATATTTTTACCAATGTACTTCTGAAATGTTACTGGTGGGTAAGCACTTAACTTTGAATTGACCCATTCAAGTCTGAAATCTTATGAAGGCAACAGGTTATACAGTTTTGTTTTGTTTAGTGGGATCTGTTTTTAAAACTGTTTATTGCCTTATTGTTGCAGCCATTCTCTTGAATGTATTTTGGGTTCTAATTTTAAATACAGTCATATCACCTTTGTTGCAGGGACTGTGTAACTTTGAATAAGCAGCAATTACCTATGTTGTATGTGACAGTTAATTGAAAACAGTTACTGCAATGAAGGCTGGAACAAACACAGTGTAGACTGGTGGAAAACAGTACAAAAGCTGTTGCTAAAATTTGAGGAGTGTAAACAATTTTGTTCATGCTGAATTGCCTAATTCAGTCCTGTTAGGGAGCCACTAAGGTTGTTATTGTGGTGATTTAACATTTGCCCGTGAGGCTAATTCTATGCAGTTCATCCACTAAGCACTGCTGCTGTAGCTATTTGCAGTAAATGCCATATACCGTGCTGCAATTTGTGAGCAACTTGCTGCTTAATATCAGGTTTTACACTGAACTAGACCTATGTATGCACTTCTGTTTTGTTTAGAAATGACCAGCATAAAGAATGTGTTCAGCGTGGTCACTTGCTTCTTCAGTGTTAACGATACTGTATCTAAAGCTTCTGTGGTTGTCCGTTTTCATTGTTAACTGTTCTTTTAACTGACTGCACAGATGAAAAATAAAGTAACCAGACTTGATATGAATATTTGACTTGAGTGGTTTTCTGGCTTTTTTTTTTAAATGGGATTTTGCCTGTAGAATAAGACTTCTTGTTTGAGTGTGCAACGCTACAGAAGACAACTTGTCAAAAGTCACATTCTAGCTGCTGTAATACCTAGAGATGACTTAATTTTACAGGGCAGGTTCATGTATATCTTTTAGAGCAGTTGTTATTACGGGTGTTTTTTATGCCTTGTCCATGAAAGTTGTCATTTCATTTTAGCAATTCAAAAAACCCAAACAAACAACAGACCCAACAAAAATCAAACCACCCCTCCCTCCTTTGTCTTGATGCTTTTAAGATTGGTTGTAGACTACTTAGTTTTTCTAAAAGTCTGTATGTTGGTAAAGTAGGAAATTCTTCTTTTGGAAATGAAGATGTGCGGAAGAAGGAAATGAGAAGATGCTTCATCCCTGGTTGCTTCTGTTAACTAAAATGCATAAATTGAATCCCAGCTTAGGTTACTGAATAATAAGAGACTGAAAGAATATTTGGGAAAAAAAACCCCAAACAGATAAAATCTCTTTAACCTGGAGAGAATGAGCTGTTTGGCTATTATCCTACTTTTCTTGCTTGTAAAAATGGGTTACTGACAGTAAAATGCCATGGTATTGTGTAACTTGAGCACTTGGGTCTTTTGACCTTAAAAAGTTGGAGGGGTGTGTGCAGGGGTGTTTGGGGGGCTAATGTAAGAGGGAATGATGCATGATGGGCTACCAGTGTCAGCTGTTTGTAGAACATGTGCTTGCTCTCCTCCTTTGGTACTGATCGCAGGGAAACGTCTGTTCCAGTGGGATGAATAAAGGTGCCGTTGTACAGCTCTGCCCTGCCTGGAGTTCCACCAAAGGCTGCTTTAACTGGTACTGCTCCTTCCCCATGGGCACTTGTGTGCTGTTGGGGGTCTCCTGTGGCCTTGATCCTACACAATTACGCAATCTTTGTAAAACACAAGCAGTGTTTTGTCTTGCTTGGGTAATACTTATGTGAAGATTTTTTTTTCTTTACCTGGGATTAGACTGAAAGTTGGCAATGTAAATATGCTGGGGTTTATAATAAACCCTTAAGACGTGTGTTAGCGGTATTCTTCATGTAGATCAGAAGATCTTAAGTTTTGAGCATCTCTGTTATCTCTGTGGGGGTTTGTAGTCAATAAAATGTAATCTCTAAAAGCTGGTGTGGTGGGTTGACCCTGGCTGGAGGCCAGGTGCCCACCACAGCTGTTCTATCACTTCCTCAGCTGGACAGGGGAGAGAAAATGTAATGAAGAGCTCGTGGGTTGAGGTAAGGGCAGGGAGAGGTCACTCACTAATTACTGTCACAGGCAAAACAGACTTGACCTGGGGAAATTAGTTTAATTTATTACCAATCAAAATCAGAGCAAGAGAATGAAAAATAAAGCCAAATCTTAAAAATTCCTTCCTCCCCCTTTCCTTCTTCCTGGGATCAACTTCACTCCAACTTTTCTCTGCCTCCTCCCCTGCAGCAGTACAGGGGGTCAGGGAATGGGGATTGTGCTCAGTTCATCACCTGTTGTCTCTGCTGCTCCTTCCTCCTCGGGGAGGACTGCTCCCAGTCTTCCCCTGCTCCAGCACGGGGTCCCTCCCATAGGAGACAGTCCTCCATGAACTTCTCCAACATGGGTCCTTCCCACAGGCTGCAGTTTTTCACGAACTGCTCCAGCCTGGGTCCCTTCCTCTCAGTCCTGCAGTCCTTCAGGAACAGACTGCTCCAGCCTGGGTCCCTCACAGGGTCACAAGTCCTGCCAGCAAACCTGCTCCAGCCTGGGCTCCTCTCTCCATGGGGCCACAGGTCCTGCCAGGAGCCTGCTCCAGCACAGGCTTCCCATGGGGTCACAGCCTCCTTTGGGCATCCACCTGCTCCAGCGTGGGGTCCTCCCCAGGCTGCAGGTGGAGATCTGCTCCCCCGTGGAGCTCCATGGTCTGCAGAGGGACAGCCTGCCCCACCGTGGTCTTCACCATGGACCGCAGGGGAATCTCTGCTCTGGTGCCTAGAGCCCCTCCTGCCTCTCCTTCTGCCCTGGCCTGGGTGTCTGCAGAGTTGTTGCTCTTGCATATTCTCACTCCTCTCTCTCTCCAGCTGCAATTGCTGTGTGCCCTTTTTTCCCTCCCTTCTTAAACTTGTTATCCCAGAGGCGCTACCTTCATCACTGATGGGCTCAGCCTTGGCCAGTGGTGGTTCCATGTTGGAGCCAGCTGGCATTGGCTCTATGGGCCATAGGGGAAACTTCTAGCAGGTTCTCACAGAAGCCAGCCCTGTAGCCTCCCCACCACAAAAACCTTGCCATGGAAACCCAATGCAGCTGGATAGAATGGAGGCTTTTTCACTTGGTTTCGCAGACTGTCTGTTTGCATCTGGTCTAGGGCTTATGTCAACATGTAGTGATGTTGGACTTGGCTTCAGGCAAAAGGAATGGCCAGATGGACCTGGGGGTGGATGGAGCAGCATCATGGAGTGAACAGAACTAACCAGCGCTAATGTCTGAGAGTTCTTGTGCTGTGGTCACCTTCGGAGGAGGTACAGCTATGGAAATTTGGGGGAGAAGTCTCTTAAAGGCAGGAGACCACTCATCAGTAGAGCTCAAACAGAGACTAACATCCTGGCTTTTAGAAATGGGGACACTATGAGATGAAATGCATTTTGGGCTTTATTTTCATGCATTTCTATTGACAGGGCTTTTCAGCTTCCACAATGGGAAATGGATAATACAAATATTCCTTTAACTGCGGTAGCAGAGAGACCCTACCTACATCTAGGGGAGGATGAGACAGGACCATAACGTGGTCACTTTGGGGTCATTGTCAAGGTATTGCACACCTGCCATTTGTGGTATACGTCCCTTTGCCAGCATGCCTTGTGTGTCCTGCCCCAGGGGCTCATCCTGAATGCTGGCAGCATTGACGCTTGAACTCAGAAGGGTAAGAAAATGGTATCCTGTATCGGGGAGCTGTGACCTGAGAGGTACTTGCCTGCAAATCGCTTCCACCTGGATCTGTGCGCGCTGGGATACAATGAACGCAGCTGACTTCCACCGTTAAAACTTCCAGCCTTCTATGCAGATGACTGCAGAGTTTCCAAACGAGCAGGTAAGTGTCCCCCGGGTTTTTCTTACAGTCAGTCTTAAACTTCCTAGCACAGTGCCCTGCTCCTTCTTATTTAAGGACCTAATCAGGAGCCTTCTGTCTTTCTGAGAACTTCTTGCTTATTTTGAGTTAATTGCAGTTCCTGTGTCTCCAATCAGCCCTTCAATGCCAGCTGATCAGCTGTTAGCCTCTTCAATGTTTAAAAATGTCAGGCAACATCCTTGCTATGGTAGAATGCATCAAAAGACGTCTTTTGCGCACCAATTGTTTCCAACATGAGTAGTTTCGGCTTTTAAGAATGTAAGGAGTTTCTACCCTCAAGTTCTGTAAGAGCCTGCTTTGAGAACGGCCTAGAAGAAGGAGGAGACGCTGCCTGGGGCTCTGGGCGGTTGCGAGAGGGCTGAGGTGGGTGCGGGGTGCTGGTGTCTGCAAGGCACGAACGGGCGGCTCCGAGAGAGGACGCGGTCAGCTTGGGCCCACCCGGTCTGCAGCGTCGGTGCGTTCTCCAAGGCCGACAACTCCCTAAAGCCCTCTTGGTTTTGCGGTTGGACGGCACCTCATCTGCTATGACTTCTGATCCTGGCACAACTTGACCTTCGCCTTGCTCTGATCGACCTCTGGTGCCGGTGGGGTGGGGGCACGTTCGCAAACAACCGGCACAGGTACTACTGCCACGTGGGAAAATGCTCATCCTTCCTCCAGAGCGGCGGAGGGGGCATGGCGAGGCAGAAGGCCGAGAGCTGGGAATTTCACTTTGTGTCTCTGATTTGCAGGTCTTCTCCTGACGTTCTGTGTTAGCCTCTTTATTTTTCCGAAATCACAAGGTTTATTTAACAATTGCGACATTTAAGTACTAGCAATGATGCTTGTTGCAGCCTTAGTTTTTACACTTTCCGAAGGATTCAGATAGTGAGGGCAAGACTTGATTTTGTTTTTCCTTGTCCCCGCTTCCAGCATGTCCTCGTGTTTCTCCTGAATCCCGGAGTGACGGCCTGGATAGAGGAAAGTGCTTATCCCTGGACGGGCTGCTTAAACAAGTGGATTGCTCACCGTGCTGATCCCATCTGAAACCCCAGAGGCTTTTAGTAACCAAGTTGGGTAGAAAGGGAGCTTTGGGGCTGGCTTTTCACCACTAGATGGCACGGGCCTTCAAGCTTTGTGGGTAGAGGCCCACCTGGCAAGGAGAAACGTTGAGCATCCATCAGGGCCAATGCCATTGAGCTCCTTTGCGTATGCTGTCGCTGTTTTTAGTAATTCTGCTGGTGTTTAGCAGGGTTGGGAAGTACAAGGGCAGCTCCTTGCAGGGGCTGAGCCTGGTTCTCGTTTGGCTGTCTGCTTCATGCAAAAAAAGCTGTGGGACGCGTGGAGTCCCGCATCTAGAGGGACTTGCGCATTGCTCTGCAGCACAGGAGGAACACTGGATTTTGCTTTGTGAAGGAAAATGACCTCAAAAATTACCTGCCCCAAGAAGGGAGGTCTCAAAAGTGCCAAGAGGGATCTGCTCTTCTTACCTCTCACGGTGCTTAAGAAAAAAAAACCACGAAAACACACTGCAGCAGCACTTCTTCAGGTCCTCAGGGTTATGAACATACTGTAACATTGTGAACAGCAGCTTAAGGAATGGGTTGTTTTTGTGGGTATTTTCCCCAGTCTAATCGCAAGGGCAAGCTGCCTGTTCTCCAGATCTCTTCAAAACCAATTCACAACTGCATGTCCTCACGCTCCTCGTAGTTTCGCTGCAGAGATGTGAGGTGAGATGCCACCCCACCAGAGCTGGTCTAAATCCAGCTGGTTACTGAGCAGGTAAAACAAAGGCTCGTGATCAGCTCACTTTAAAATTTTCTCCCCGAGTCTAATATAAATATTTAAAATATAATATTAATAATGTAATATTAGTAACCTGATGTTAATATTAGACTTGGGGACAGAGAACCTGTGTCACAGTTTCCTTGAATTAAAGAACAAAATCCTTGAGAAGAGCAATAAGAGAAAGATACAGTGGGAACCTTGTCGAGTCATCCTGCTGATGAATCTCTGTGTTCAGGCTAAGGGAGAAGAAGGGAGCACTTCATTGCACAAGGCTTTTGGAGAAACCCGTTTTCCTTTTATTGAGCCCCTCATTTATTACCAAAGAGGAACAGCAAGTCCCCATTAGCAAATCTAACATTTACACTAAAAGAGCTGCTGGCATTTAAAGAAAAAAAGAAACAACTTTTTTTTTCAGTCTGTGTGGCTTGCCAGGGAAACACGGCTTATTCCAGCTGTGCGAGTGCGTGCCCAAGGAGCCCTTCGTTTGCTGCTCGAGTCTGGAGGGCCCCTGCTCTTGCACTAACGATCCCCAGCGCTTGGCCAGAGCGTCTAACTCAAAACTGAGAGTAAATGCGTTGGGATTATGAAGCAGGCTGTCTGCGGTCACCTCGTGGGGCTCTTACGCCGCTGCTCTGCCTGGTGGCAGGCAGATCCGTGGGGAGCAGGAGTGCTGCTGGGGGCACGGGACCACCGCCGGAAAGGACTCGCTTGCCCAAGCGCTGGACCACTGCAGCTGTGGCCGCCTGACCACCCTGTGGGGGCTTGGGCAGGAGGAAGGAGCCTCAGCCCTACAGCCGTGGGAGGAATGGCTGAAGCCAGCCTCCCGCGTGCCGGTGGTTTAAGTCCTAAAACGGACAGGGCTGCTGTTTTTTCTTGCCCGGACTCCACCCCAAGGTTGACTAGGCAGGATCCATCCATCGCATCGGGGAACACTACAATCACGCTGGACTGTCTCCCCTCTCCAAGACCCTTCCTCTCACTTCACGTTAGGTGAGATGTGCTCATCATCCACACTTTAACCAGGGCTGGAGGATGCTTCGGAAGTAATTGTGAGGGACAGCGGGGTGAGCCTGTCCTAGGGAAAGGAAGAAAGTGTGCTGAGAGAAGAGTGTGGGGCTGGCGGGGTTCGGTGTGTGCTTCCTGCTCTGGGAAGGGGACACGACAGACCGAGGACACTGTTTCAAGGTGCAGGTATATGCCAGAAGCTGTGGTTTTTCTAGGAATGCCAAGTACTTCAGTGGTGGCTACAGCAACAGGTTTCTTGAGGTGTCCCATGTGTAGATAAACAAACGCACGTCATACGAAAGCCTGCAACCTGCTGCCGCAGGGTATCGTGAAGATAGGTTTGTGGGCCTGCAGATACAGCCTAATGGAGACTTCCATGGGCAAATCCCAGGTTCATAGGATATTAAGAGGTATAGGCAGGGCTGTATTTCCCAACATCCCTGGTCCAACGATTGCGAGCACTAGGGAGACAGGTTTGAGAGTTTACCCTGAACATACCCCCCCCCCCAACCCACTTTTAGAAACAGGGGCAGGCTGGTAGCTAGAGGTGCTCAGAGAGCAAAACCAGTGGAATATTGCACCCCCCCTAACCCCCCAACTAAAACAGTCTCCAAAGTCCAGAATGAAAAAAAATTCCATTGTTTTACAAATAGCTGTCGTGTACGAACGACCAGCGAGAGACCAAGATTGAGCGCAGCACACGGAACGAGATCACAGCCCCTCCTGCGCCCACAGCCAGGGATGCTCTGGGCACTGGGCAGGGCTGGCAGAGGTCAGAGCTGGGCTCTGCTTTTGGGCTTTGTGCTGCGGTCAGCAGGAGCGAGACCGTCCCACCCTCTGTGTCGTTGTTTTCTCCTGTGTAAGGAAGCTGTGAAAAGCTAATCAAGTGTTTTCACTTGTGCAAAAGGTAGGGATTAGAAAACCTTCTTTATTAATTTATGTTCTCTACCCTAAGTGCAAGGGCTAGAGACAAATCAGGCCTGGAGAACTCGCTGCTGTGTGCATGGAATGAGCTTTAAAAATTAGATGCATCTCAGCTGGTGGTGGGGCCACAGCTGTGGCTTTTCTGTGCATAAGGCTCGTGCTTTCGTCTTTGTGTCTGTGGGAAAGCAGCATTGCTGAGGAGTGGAGTCTGCTGATGTGCTTTCCTGGCTGCTTGTCATATAGCTGCCTCCTGGGAAGCCATGGATACATTCAGGTAGAAAACACTATTTCACTTTTCTATCTGATTTTTTTTTCTTTTTTTAAAGGATGGGAAACTGAGCAATGTTCACAGGGCATGGAGATTTTATTCTCTGTTGCTTTGCCTGAAAGCAGAGGTTGGTGTTTTCTACTGAAGTTACCCCTTGCTAAGTGGGTTGGATGAGTTACTCCAAAGATTGTGGTTTGCTGTGGAAGAGATGCCACAGCCTCCTGTGCTACTGCCCTGTTACGGGACTCTGAGCAGAAAGAGTTCTCTGTAGCAGAGCCCCTCTGAGAGGTAGCTGATGAGAAGTAATGGCTCCTTGTGAAATACATGAATTGTGGGATTTCCCCCTATGCTAGTGCAGCCTCGGGCAGATTCATCTGCAGGAAAACTAGTCAGCTGCAGGAGTCTGGATTGCACGCTGGCGGTCTGGTGTCTTGCGCCGGCCTCCAAGCGGGTGCTTTTGTTTCCTCCAGTAGCAGTGTTGTTGGCTTGTGGTACAGGAGCAGCTCGTGAGTATCTTGATGCTTTCCTGTCCAGTTAACTGCTAATGACCATAGTGCCTGAATACCTGGCTATTTATTCCTGTGCTTTGCTTGTGTCCTTAGATAAAGCATTGAGAAGAAGCTCTGAGAGAGTTTTTTCCTAAATATCACGAAGAGAAAAAAAAAAAGTGCAAACACTCTAGAAGTGAAAGCTCATTCAGCTGGATGTATGTACTCACTGTGTAAGGTTTGTATTGTTCGTGGTTGTGTCCTCTGCATCCCCATACGAGGAAAAGAAAAAACCTAGACAAAAATGGGATGAGGCATATGTGCTGGTAGCAGACAAGTAGCGAGAGTAAATGAAAACGAACTTTCATAAAACATTTCTAACTAGTAACAGAAAGCAAACTCACTTTGTCAGAAAGCAATTTTGAAACCCACGCTTCAAAATTAAAGTGCTGTTCAATTGCATGAAGCTCCTTTAGTCTTCCTTGGCGATTCAGCCCCTCCCGTGCCAAAGGACACCCCCTCCAGATGCATGGCTACTTGGCTCCCTGGAGACGAGTGCCTGAACCCGTATAATGCTTTTCCAGCACGGCAGGGATGTACGCAGGATGGCTTATTGAAGGGGAGCTAAACATCACTGAAACAACCACCTCCATGACCCAAGAACATCTGCCTGATTTTCCTGTCCTGGTGCCCGTGGCTCTCCGTCCTGGTACGAGGAAGAACACCCTAACCCAAGGAGCTGCGAGCTCCTAAGCAAGCTCTCCGTACCGACCCGGACTCGGCTACGTGCCCGGAGCTGGCAAGAAAACTGCTGGGATTGTGGAGGCACCGAGGCGTGAGCTACCTGCGTGTCCGGCTCTCCCCCGTCTGGCTCGGAGCACATTTCGGTTGGCAGGACTTTACAGTCAGGTCTGATCCCAAATCCCAGAGGCGGCTGCCTGAGCGCGGGGGGAGGTGGCAGGACTGGAGGGGGGGGATTCGGCTCGGATGTGGGTTGCGCCATTTGCAGGCTCAGGCTTCAGGACTGCTCTGACTTGCTGAACTCCCGGGACCAACCCTTTGGTGGTACCCACACCAGCTTCAGGCTTGGTGGGCTGGGGGGAGTCTGTGGGCTTCTAAGGTGGTTTAGTGTTGAGGTCGTGACTTGGACTGTGTATGTGGTCACACCAAGTTTCAGGAGGCAGGTCTAGGGCCTGCGGGTAGGATTCATCATCCTGAAAATTTAGGAGCGTATGATATGGTCATTTGCAGCTGAGCTACTTGTCTCAGACCTAAGGAGATCTAATCATTGGAGCCTGCAGAGGGTTTATCTCACCCGAAAGTAGATTTAATCATATGGCTTGGTCTCCCTTCAGTTTAAAGATGACCCCGATGATATCTCATGTTCAAATGTCTTCAGGTAGGCAAGGTGAATTGCATCTGGGATGGCTCAAACTGGGAGCGGAGAGGGACTAATCCAAATTGGGACACTTCCGAGCATCACCATCCCCGTGGAGAAGGAAGGAGGAAGCGAGAAAGAGGCTTTCTCATTTGTGTGCCTTGGTGTCTTCAGCAGCTTTACTCCTCGGACGGAGCTGGTGGTTCTGTGTACTGCCTGTGTTCGTGGGACGTGTGGATGTCTACCTTAACTTCTCAGTGTGCAGAGGCAGCTCCACCTGCTACTGCTGCAGGATGGAAACGGTGGGTCCTTCATCCACCTCCTTCTGCACGTGTACGCAGGGGAATGACGTGCCCTGTGCAGTGCAGCCCCGCTCTAGGAACATCCTTTTGGTCATCGTAGCGATTCCTATGGAAGTGATATCAGGGTTGTGCTCATTTCTTAAGGAAATCTGTGAGCGGACAACTGAAAGCTGTGCCTTGAGCAGTGAGGCCTGAAAATAACTGCAGGCCAAGCGCTGCAGAATGCACATGCTCATTTATCAAAAATTAATTTCTCTTTGAAATGCAACATGAAGAAAAGCCAAGTAAGTTAACTTCTCCCCTTCTGGAATGCAAGTTAATTACAGGTACCTGTTTCCAGCTCCAATCACCTCCAGAGATAAAAGGCTTTTTGGCGGGCTGCTCCTACCATCCTTCATAAAAAGAAGGCACAGGGTGAAAAAACAGTAAATGTCCATTTTTTCTTTTTCATGTTCATGGCCACTCACCCTTGTGGCTTTTTCTCTTTGACCTTAACTGGGAATAAAGACAGACTTGAATCACCGCACAGGGAAACGCCCTGGAGCCTTCTACCCGCACGAAAAGATTTAAGATATGCTTTGATAACTTTCTGCAGGACAATCTAAAGCCAGAGTGGGCTGCTTTTTTCCCTTTCCCTCTGCTCTCCTCTTCCAGATTTTTTTCTGCTTGTCCTTCACTGTAACCTTTATTTAACCAAGCTTAAGTTTGCCTTCATATAAATAGCAGATGCTTCTGGGACGTTGTTGTTGTGCCTTCCCGGTCAGCAGTGCGTTGGGTAGCCCTGGCTGCTGTCTTGCACAAGACAAAGCCGGCTGAGCAGAAAGCTACCAAGGGCCTCTTGGATTTAGTTTCCTGCAGCTTTGTATCAAGGAAAGAGTTCTGATCATTTTTCCTGTAATTAAGGGAAATTACAGGGAAGGAAGAAAAAAACCCAAATCCTGATCTCAGGGGACACTCCCCACCCCCCCAGCAGCAAGATTTTTACATCCCCCCCTGCCCCTGCTGACAGCAGCTGATACCCTGTGGGCACAAGTGTGTGTGGAACCAGGGAACTGTGATTTTGTTTGTTTGTTTGTTTGGGCTTATGGTATGTGTAACCTCCTGGGAGCCTGCTGCATGCAGAGATGCTGCTGCGGCTTGTGCCGCGAAGCTGAGGCAGCATGTTAGAGATGAGATGAGCTTTGTATATCTCCTGTAGACCTGATACTTTGTGCTCCCTCATTCTGTTTTTGTTGTAGTCAGCCTGATGTATTGAGTTGCTGCTCGTACAGAAAAAGATACCGTGTCCCTTGGTGCTCGGCAGGGAAAAAGAAATCCCGGTCAGGGAGGTGGTACTGCCGTTGCAGCTGCAGCAGTGCTCCTTGGGCGCAGGTTTCCCAGGCGCTGGGCTTCACCCTCGGCAGGGACTCGGAAGACTCAGAGGTGGAGGGATCAACAGCAACAAGGTTGGCTCCTTAAAAGGATCATTGACTTGATGGACTTCACTAGTGGAGGTGCAGTGGCAGAAGTTAAGCCCAGAAGGGTGTAGAGAGAAGTCAAGCAAACTGCAGATCCATTCTGGGTTGAGCCTAGCCCAATACGGTCTGCTAAAAAGACAGAATTGAAGGACAAACCCCTGTGAAGAGGTTGCTATTGCAAATTAAACCCCAGGAGAGGTGGGAAAGTCATGTTCTGCTCATCATTGCCTCTCTCTTGGAGCTTTTCAGCTTCTCTCAGAACAGCAACTGCTAGCCAAGACCACGTTGCTGTAGAGACACGGGCTTATCAGGAGGCGCAAGGGGATTTGTCTCCTTGCTTCTTGCCACAGCACCAGCAACTCCTGATTTTTCTGCTGCCCTACGAGGATGAAGAGAAGAAATGTGCGTGCCCAGCCACACCCTGACGTTTTGACCTGAAACTCTTTGCCACAACTTTGCTCTGGGAGGCCAACCCCAAGTGGTCCTTGCCACTGAGCGGGAAGGTGGTGGGATGAAGAGCGCTCTGCTCTGAACCGGGCAGTTCCCCAGAGGTAGAAAGCAATGCCCTGGGAGGGCATCTGTTCTGACACTTGGCTGCTGACCAACTCTTTCATGCCCTCTGTAACTCAGGAGCACTAAAGACTAAATATTTGGTTTTTCAATGGAGAACAATGTACTTGTGTTTCCTAAGTGATTCTGACGGCTGGCAGCATGTCCAGCATGATCAGGCCTTGCCAATGATGTGAGCTGCACTCAAAATTCGGCTCTAACTTAATCAAAGTAAAATTGCCTCTGGGCAGTTCATTGGGGGGAAACTGAGGTGGTACAAGAGTCTGTGCTACCCTCCACGCTAGCTCCCAGGAGCTTCCCGTCACTCCTGCCCCCTCTGAAGTCAGAAGGTTTATTCTAAGGCTGGACCCAATGTTCCTCCTGCTGCCGTTCACTTTATCCAGGTACTCTCAAGGCTGGATGCAACCTCCTCTTTGAGTCAGAAGAACTTCTGGGAGGACTTTGTAGCACTAGATGTAACTATAGTCTAGCTGTGATGCTGAAAAGCTGCACAGCTGTGTCCAGGGCTCCTCAGACAGAGAAAGCTGCTGCCTTAGGTGGAATCTGGGTGCGAAGAGCAAAAAAGAAATGCTTTACAAAAAAAAAACCCAACACATTATCTGGACAGTCCATCGCTGAGATGGAAAACCTTCTGGCAGAAAAAGGGCTGAGCTGGTTTAAGAACGATGTGTATATGTTTAGTTTCCTCTGAGACTGGGAAGACCTCATCTTTGCTCTGGAAATGTTCCTGTCTAAACATGGACTAACGCTGTGAGAGGAGAAAGGTGCAAAGCAGCGTTAAGAATTACCTTTGGGCTAAATCCTACGAGTTTCTAAAACCTTTCAACTGAGACTGAGCCATGTTAAGGTGGTGCAAGCAGCCTGCAAGTTGGGTTCCACAGGGGGAAGCTGGGTTTGGAGCAGAACAGCTACAGATGACTCGGCTTATGGGCGGAGGGAAGGTGTTATCAGTGAAGAACGCCGGCAGTAGATGCGGGAGGGACACTTCTGAAACGTAGCCCAGATGTGCATGTCGGAGAGTGCCAAAAGCTCTAGGGTCTCGAAGTTACGGGGGATGTGAAGATGCTGGGGTGATGGTGTGGGAACTTGGTTTCCTTCACCCGTGTTGCCTTTGCTGGAACAGCAGACAGCGGGTTTGCCAAGGTCGCAGCAAAGCACAGCTAACAAAAATGTAGCAGCTGTGCAGCACTGGTGTGAGAAAGGGTAGAGGTAGCAGCAGGGAGCTGTGCAGCATGGGGCGGAATCAGATACGTCCTGTGGGCTCTACTGAAACATGCACATAATTGCCTGACAGAACCCATAATTTCTCTAAAACCTGCCTGTTTCAAGGGTGGCTTTTGTCTCTCCTCTTTCTCCCTCACTCATCATCCTGGAAGAAAAAGCAAGTGTTTTCCTAATTAATATGAATTAGTATTTACTCTCTGAAATAAGGAGCCAAGGGTGTTCTGCATTTGCCACTAGTGTGAGGCAGACTTTTTTGTTCCCCCCACTGGACATCAGTCAGTCATTTTTCTGTTGCCAAACAGCAGCAGTTTGTTGGCAGCTGGGTGGGGACGCTGTGGCTCAGGGAGGAGCAAAGAGGCTCTGGTTTCTATTCTGAACTGTTTTGGTCGTCCAGTTCTCCCCTTTGTTGTTAGCTGAGCTGTTTAAATTTAGCAGAGGAACAAAATGGAGCACTCTGGGGAAGAAACCCGGCATCACTGGCTGTCCCCTTGCGAGGACACACCGAGCCAGGCCAGATGCTTTGCTCCCAAGGCTTTCATTTGCACTTACGCTCCCCAGCAGGAACGTCTTTCGTTGGCAGCTGGGAACTGGCGGAAGCACAGAGCTGGTTCCGGGCTTTTTCTCTCCTCCTCACACACCCAGGGTGCTTGACAGGAGGTAGGGATGTGCCTCGGCAACAGTGAAATGGGAAAATAACTTTGGGGAAAGACTCCATGATCCTTAAAGCAGCGTGGTTGTTTCAGATGGAACCTACCCCCAGATAATGCTCAACGTGGCGTGTAGTAGAAGAGGGGTTCTCTTACCATTGGGCTGAGGGGGAAGGATGGCTACACTGAGCAAAGTTCCTCTTCCAGCTCCTGCGTGGATCGTGGCTTCAGCAGTCAGTGCTGGAGAGGGGGAGCAGGCCAGAGCGGGCAGACAGTCACATCGCTGTCCTGCCACCCCGCCTTATCGTGGGATTGCGCTGCCCCGTTCACCTCCAGGACCGAGGTGCCTGTGCCGTGCCGAGGTGGTTTGGGATACAGCTCACACAGATAGGCACCAGGAATGGGGCAGGAGCGTGGCCCAGTGCGCTGAAGATCCTGATTGTTGTATTTTGGACTTGATGCCTTGTGTAGCTGATGTTGGATAAATGTATCACTTGCTTCTTCTGGACAGGCAGAGAAACTGTCTGTCTCTTCCCTCAAGTTCTCACTTCCATCTTTTCACTGATCAGTGCTTGGATTGTGAAAGTGAACTCCCCATTTTAGAATGGCATTGATAGTATTAGTAAGCAGCAATATTTCGTTTTAAGATGCTTAGAGTACTCTGAAAACAAGAAAAAATAAGAGCAAGTGCTGCCTCTTTTTATATATATAAAAAAAAGCTAGTAATTTAATTTTAAAACGACTCTCTACAAGATAACAAACTGTAATACAGGCTTGCAATAAAGGTTCTCCTTTTGAAAGCACAAACTATCAACATAACGACTAAGCTTCAAAACACTTTTTCATTTTCTAAGAATATAAAGTGAAAAAATGGACGAGGAATCCAAAAGAATCCCAAACAACATTAGTACAAAACAGGTTCACATGGATTGCTGTTTGGCAACTGGCTATCGGTTAGAATGGGCTCACCACCCTTTCTGGATGATATGCCAGAGCCAAGCCCCGGAGCCGAGTCTGGGCCAGCTGCGGCTGCGCTGGCGCCCGTTGGCCTTCCTGGAAATGTTCCACAGACTCTGGAAGCGACATTATGGTAGCTTTGCTCTGAGACAGTACATTAAGGCTGCAAGATTTCATACGCTGCTGAAATGGTTTTGTTATCTACGACAACATATCCCATTTCCGTAAGGCACGTGTTTGGATACAAACTGGGAAAGCGAAAAGTTAGGCAGAAGTGCCTGTTTTCTAGGTTCTAGGTGCTGCTGATTTCATGAGTGTGTGTTTACCAGTGATCTACTCGCTGATGCCAACACTCAGAACACATCAGTGTGGGACCACGTTGAATTATGCAAGGACAGTAGTGTTTTCTGCTTTAAAAACATCAGAATCGCATGGAATTTACCCGCGCTATTGCCCACTTTGAAGAGTGGCTTTCAGTCTGAGGACTGCAGGCAACTGGTGTTTTCTGTCTTATTTTTAGGTGGTTCACAAAAGGCAATGAAGAAAAATAAGTTTATATGTGTTTTGGACCAGCCAGAATATGTGAAATTTCTAAAGGGGTCTACCACTCTGTTATTAATTTTAAGGGTCTAAATTGAAAATTACTGGGTGGGATTGTGTGTACTTACTGATGGAATGGCCCCATTTAAAACAGGAGGTCTTTCTGGCAACAGTGTTGTGCAGAAGGACCAGCACCTATGCAACAGAATTTGGAAAAAAGCCTAACAGTTGAATGGAAGTCAGACTTGCAATAGATGCAATTAATTCCCAAGAATATGTCCTAGAAAAATAAGTGCTGTTTCTTCATTAAATTGTGTATATGCTATAGAGCTGTTTAAATACCTGTTATTTCAAATTAAGCTGTTTTCTTTCCATATGAATTACAATTTGTATGTTAATCCCTCTGGAAGGGACTGGTATTTTGAGGCATTGCTCATCTGCAGCCTCAAAGATGAGCCTAATAGTCCCTGGGGTGCTCTCAGGATAACTCTGAGTCCATGAACAATAAGGCTTCGAGCCTGGCTGTTAAATTTATTTGCCAATGCAAGGTCATACAAGGTAAACTTGTATGAATTTACATTGCTGGGAATCCATCCACGTTTTGAAATCCCACGTTGCGTGTTACTAGAAATTTCAATGCCACAAGATATTAAATATATATGACTCTGCCTTCTTCCTTAGAGGGTTCTGTTTCTTGTATGGCCTCAAAATGCTTTTCTCCCAAATTCTGTATGCCTTGCTTGATTTGTTGCTTGTTGCAGTTGTGCATATATGCTGCTCAGAATGACTGAACGCTGTACATAACAAAGTAACATCAAGAGAAGAGTTAAATTTCATGGTATTAACCTATAGAAAGTAATTTCTAAGAAGGGAATGGAGTTCTATGAGAACCATTACATTTGCTTCATGGACTGCTACAAGTAGGTTTTACAACCAAGTCCATGTGCCAAAATTAAGATGGAATGAAACAAGCAGAGTGCAGCATCCAGTTAACAAATATACTGAGGAAACAGGCAGTATATACAAAAGATACGCACTGCTTACCCGACGCATTATTTTTTAAGGTGCTTAATTGATGTTTTAGGGAATGCAGCAACATATACATATATGCAGTGTATACATATCTAAATGGGTATTAGAAACATAATACAGAACCAGATATACTCCCAGATCCCTGATTTCATTAGATTCTCTAATGCGTAAGAATGTACTTAAAATATTTCATTAAAAATATCTAAAAAAAAAAAAAAGGTAACATTTACATAAAAATAGCTCCTTTTTTTTTTTTTTTTTCTCTTTTCTCTGTTTTGCTGCTCATGGATTGGATTCCACTGGGTTTCATAAGGATGCCATTTGTACCAGGGAGAGTTTGAACAACTGTGCATGACGAGACAGCTCTGTTACTCGGTCCACCATCTTCTGCAGGGCTGCTGTGTTGGGGTAATGCAAGGCAGCCATCTTGGTATCCAGAACAACACTCTTCAGCAGTTCGCACAACTGGTTGCTGGAGTTCATCACTTTGTTGCGTATGTCCTGAGTCGTCACTTGCCTTGTGAGCATGTCCCCAATGAACACAAGTTTGTGAGCGCTCAAAATGACAAATTTGCTGTGAGCCACAAAGATTCGAGGGGGCTGAGAAGCGTTGACACAACTGAAAAAGGCATCGATGGCATTTAGGAGGGAGTTGAAGTGAGTCTCGCATTGGTCAGAATAGAATAAAAGCAGCTGGCTGTCATGGGAGGTGGCAGCGCTGTTTGCAGTCTGGAGAGCTTGAGGTGGTTTCCATTTTGAGATGTCGTTCTCTACCGGCTTTGTGATCTCTTGCTCCAGACGCTGAAACTGATTAATCTGAAAGGGAAATAAAAAAAGCTCTCTTAAAAGGATATTCTCATAAGACATTGTTATGTATTACAGTTTCACCTTATGCTTCAGGATTCCCCTGAGTATCCTAGATTGGCCTTATGCTAAATAAAAACTAGGGTATGTGTTTTCTAAGATCTTTTATTTTACAGAGTGAAGGGTAATCAAGTGCTCTGGTTACCATAAATTCAAACGTACAGAGTTCAGAAGAGAAAAATGTCTAAAATACATTATTCGCATTTTTAAAAAAACCCTCCAGAATTTACAGGCTGTTACTCATTTGGAATATTCTGAAATCACAAGCAAGAGACGGATCCAACTGGCAAGGACTCCTACACAATCTTTAAAAAGCTGCTATCTCTGTGGGATTTTGCGATGACAAACCTTTAACTTTCACCTCCGCATTGCTTGTACGATTTTCTGCCATACAATACAGCAAGAACATATCGAAGAATTCATACGAGGGCAAAGTGACAGCCCTCAATCTTATATGACCTGCTTTTTCAGCATTTAAAGTGATGTTCAGCACAGTATTTAAATTAATGGTATTGATGTTCACTGAACATCAGGTGCAGATGGCATCTGTATTCAGTGGGGTCCTGTGATTAAGGCTCTGGATTGCAGATCAGGAAAGCCAAGTTCTCAAGCTGGCTTTGTGACTGGCCTACTGTGAGACATTGCAGAAGTCTGCTTCTCCTCTGTGATACACTTTCGGAGACAGAGACTGCTTTACATTATACATGTGCACTGGGCCCATCATGAGGGTGCATTGTATAAAAAAAAAAAATTAGTCTCTTAAATTGAGATGGTTGGAAATTGTTTTCAAGGGAAAGGCTTAATCCTGCCACGAGAGATGTCATTCCAAACACCGAGAGCTGTGGCTGTGCTTCCACTCAGTTACTAAGTGGCAACAAGGAAACGAACAGGGCAGAGATGCTGAACTTCAAGAATAGCTGCTCTGCACTGATATAGGTAAACTGTCTCTGGCATAAGCAATCGCTGACACTGATGGATGGGGCCAGGAAGATGCTAAAATCTTGATGCTCACCATTTCCCACTTGGAGCATGACAGGGCATGTCCTTGTCTTTTGTGTTGATAAATCTGTTAATGGTGGAGCATGACTGGCACAAATCCCACTTGGAAAGAAATGAACCTGGAGCCATGGTTTAGCCAAGACCCAATACATGCCGCCTTCACCAACTAGCACCTGGGACTTTCCAACTGTGTGTGCTGGCGCTCACACACCTCACAGCCGTGACGCTAGCAGCTGCACACTGCTAAGGGAAGGGCCCCTCCTGCTTTATTTGATCAGTACCCCTTGTGTGCAAGGAACCCTGCATTTCAATGTGATCATGGCACCTAAGTGAATGTACCTGATGGTGCTCTAGCTCCATTTTGCTCTGCTTGATGATATTTTCTTTTTCCAGCAGCTCCTTCTGTTGCCTTTCAAACTCTTCTTTCCCCTGTTTTGCATAATATAAGAAGACACTGTGTTAAATCAAAACCCCTCCTGAGCTAAATGACAACTCATAGGTCAAATAACAGCCTTCTTTGCATTGGCTTTTCCACTGGTAGAGCACCACTAAGAGTACGGAGAATAAAAGGATAGTGTGGCAGAGCAAAAGGCTATTGCTATTATATATGCAACAGTCCTACTTGAGAGCGAGTAATCAGCCTGGTGAAATGACTCTTGAATGTGTATTAGTGTGACAATCTGATTGCTACATTCCTGTAAACAGCTTTTGCAAACAGAAGGATCAACAACTCCTAATTGGCCTTGTGCAGACAAGGGTGTTGGGTTTGCCTACCTGCAGGTGAACGTAATCGTAGTCATCCATCCAGCTCTTTTCTGAGCTCTCACTGGTGGTATTGTGAGGGTGCTGACCTTTACTCAGGAGTGGAGGAAGGGAACTGCAGTGGTTCTGTGCTTTTTCTCCATGATGCTGCATATGAGGATTGTCATATACACAGTCAGGAGTGTTCGTGATATTCTCTGGTATGTTTTTGAAACGTGAGCTGCTCAATGCCTGTTTGAAGAGCACCTCTGCATTGACACTGATGGTAGTGGTCAGCTGCTTGGCATCATCTGGGACTGTCCTTGCCACCATAACAAACCGATCCAGGTCATCACACTTGTTCTGCAGTCTGTTAACAGCTAGAACATTCAAAGACCAGTTGTAGCTGTTCAAGTCATGACTGGTTTGGGTAAGGATCTGGTGAGAGTCCTCCAGCCTTTGCACCTCCCTCCTCATTTTGTTAAGGAGGCTGAACTCAGACAGGCAAGAAGCATTGGCTGCTGATCCTTTTGCAAACTGGAGGTACTCCAACAGCGACTGCTCTACTTTATCCACAGCCATGTGAATTTCATTGATGTGTTTCTCCATATATCCATAGGACCGCCAGTCTGCTGTAACGAAGGCCATGAGGTTATTGACAGCTGTCTCCACCAACTGCTGGAGGCGATAAAGCCTCTCTATAGCAGTGTCTGGATCAAGGATTAGTCTTTTGTCCTGTGCAGTTGATGCTGAGAAAGAAGAGTCTTTTGATGTAGTTGAAGATGTGGACATGTTACTCCTTGTGCTTCCTGTGCTGGAGAAGGACAACCTATTTATCCCATCTGTCACATCCTGTAAGCCTTTAGTGTCTTGGAGGACTGGTGGTGGCACATCATATACACCTTCTCTTCCTTCTGGGCTGAGACTTTCACCGAGTCCTGTCTGTTGTCCTGGAAATGCAATTCCCCTTGGGGTATCATAAACATCTTTTTGAGGTGCAATTTGTTGTCCAAGAAAATGGTTTTGATGGTTCATAGGGATGTCATAAACATTCTGTTTCTGTGGCACTCCATCCAGCAATAAAAGGCTCTCAGGTGAAAATTTATTTAGTTCTTTTCCAGTTGCTTTGGTGATGGGAGGGGGAATATCATATACTCCTTCTGGTCTTACACTGTGGCCCACTGAAGATGAAAAATCCTGCAAATTTTCCCTTATGCCTGTATCATTTCGGCATGCAGATGGAGGTGCAGCATAGACCTGAATCACAGAAAGCAAACCATGAAACCTTTGGCTAGAATAGCAAAATATTTTACATCTTCCAAATGGTCTACAAAATGCTGGGATGGAAGATGTGCCATTGACTTTCATGGACTCAGGTACTTATCCTGACTTTGACTGAGTGTCAGTTTTAGTATCTCACTTTTTAACACTCATCTTGATGCAAATTCTCATAAGCAGCAAAATCCCAAAAAGGCAGCATGCTGCCACAAAGATAATGTAGGTCTAATCATCAATTCACACTTCATAATGTTAACAATTTTGATGCAGTGCTTCACTTTATCAGTTTTAACATTTTAAAAACCTAAGGAAATCTTTAAAGTACTGAATCTCCTTTCTTTCAGGATCATACATGAACTCTTGTTCAAACATGTCTTTGGTCAGACATGAAAATACAAGATCTTGTGGAAACAGCGTAATACTTACCCCTTTGGCAGGTGGTATGTCATAGACTCCTAAAGCTTTTGCTTCTCCCATGGGAACCGAGAGTGCAGGCCCCTTAACCGATGTGGGCGGGATGTCATATATCTAAAGAAAGAATAAATTGGTTACAGAAACAAATCACCTAAGGAAAGCTCTGATCTCAGATGAGTTTTCTTCATTTTTGTGTTTCCTCTCAAACAGCCTGAAAATGATCAGAGCTCTTCAACTTTGTTTCATATGGGAGAGCTGCTTGGATTTTCCTGGTATTTTGGACAGTTAGGAGGAAATGCACTTTGCTAGGTCCGCTCTGGGCACTGGTGTGGATGGCAGGCTGGAGAGATGAAGTCACAGCTGACTTCCATCCCGAGGGTTAAACCAAGGCCAGCCTATTACAGATACCTGTTGGGGTGAACAGGGAAGCAGTATATTCATGTGACCAGAACTGATCACAGCCTTACTGATAGAGATTAGAGGGACTGAAGAATAAGCTTGTACACACTAAACGCTCTGAAATGAAGGCTGCCCCTGTCAGCATTGCCTATCTGCTTTATTGGGGGCAGTGTGAGCTGTCTTACAGAACGTACAACTGTCAGATGTTTCAAGTGTCCCACTTGGTGGCATGTCCTAGATTACAGTGGGTTCTGCATGTGGCCTAAGGCCACTGTCTGAACGTCTCTTAACCCAGACTTCCCAACAGTTCCAGCCATTTGGTGTCAGTCTGTGTTATGTACTATTGGGCTTCAATGTTGTTCCCTAGAGGAGCTGCTCTGTTGAAAAGCCATAGAGAGATGCAGGGTTGTTGAGCTACAAGTCCTCCATCCCACTCTAGGTGTCTGTGGTCTTGGGGATTGAATGCTAAGGGTCTTCCCCAGAACAAAGATGTATTTCAAATTCAGTGACATGGTGCAGTAGATACATGGTGAAAACAATTCCCTGCATAGTAGCTGTTCATCTAGGTGGTAATTTTAGCCTTACTGAGTGAATTACTGTCAACTATGCAACAACAAAGTAAGGGGAAAAAAAATTGTTCCCAGGCAGCAAGTTTATTCTGTTTAGATATACTCTTTGATCAAAACACAGAAAACAAATGGGACTTTTGTGTTTGGTGTGCTGCCAAATCTTAGTCAACATCAAATAGAACTTTGAAATGTTTCTGCGCTCTGTGAATAAGCCACTGCATTTAATTAAAACATATTTTCTCTCTGAAATGAGAGAACTTGCTTTGCTCATAAACTTCTGGTAGAAATTCATCACCTTTTGTGCCCTGTCAGTGCTGTTGGCAGTTTTATTGGCACTTACCCCTTGGAGAGGGCGAACAGGGGGAATGTCGTAGGTATCCTTCTGGTATTTGGAAGGGAATTCATAAACATAACCTTGTCCTGACCTGACTGGAGTTATTACCTGTGGGATAAAGAAAAAGAGGAAACATAAGTCTTTGAGGATCTTGCCATGTGCTCTCTGTAACTGCACAGGGTGTAAACAATCCAGTACGATTAACATGCATGCTTTATGTGGCAGTGTTAGTCTAACACAAGTCTACATATACTTCTGACAGCTGAACATTGCAAAATTACTACTAGAACCTACAGATGCACCACCTTTCCCTTCCAGATCAGCTGTGACAGCTAGTGACACAGTATCTTCTATTTGTCAAGCACAGATTCTCCAGCAGGTCTAAGCAAGTTTGGTCCCTTCTTCTTATTCACTGCCCCTTAGCACAGACCACACGATGTGATGGTTACACCACCTACTCGCTGAGATCAGAGCTATGTACATTTTGTTCCTTCCACTGAGGTGTTGAGTGTCCCCACTTACTGCCAGAGGCTTCAAATACTATGTTCAAGCTCTGGGAGGCTTTCCCCTTTGCTCCTGGAGGTATTTCCCACCTACTTCGGCAAGATGTCTTGTGTTACTTTGCTCCATAGCACAACATCCTGATGACTGAGTGTCAGTTATGCTTTGGAAATTCTTTATATAGAAAGGCTATGCTTAAACCTTCCAAGTGGGACATTCAATTTTGCTGTCTCCCTTTGATTTGTCTATATTAGTGGCTAAGAGATAGAAAAGGTTAAGCCATTCTTGAAGTTTACAAAGCAGTAACAGCCACTGAAAAAAAGGTTAGAATTTACTTTTTTTGACATTTTTCTAAACCATTAATTACCATAATGACTTCAAATAAAATCTGGTGAAAAACAAATGCCTTATGTCTTGAACTGTATCTGCATGGCAGAATTTCAGTATACCATGGTATAAAAGAAATGCTACCTAACCCTCAGAAAGAGCTGGGTTTAGAGTGGAAATGCTGACATCTTAACCTCTGCTGGTGCTACTTAGCTCTAACAAAAACTATAAATACTGTAACCCAAAGGCATAAAATGACAAATTACATATGCCCATACAAGATGGCTTTGTGTTCAGCTGGGAAGAATTCTATACCAGAGCTACCTGTCTTTAGAAACATATGCAAGATGTAGAACAGAGTTTCTGCCCAAATGCTCAGTGAAGATCCTGTAACAGTTTTTGCTGTAAGGAATCCTAGCATCCTGGCCAGATTTCACAGTGAATTTTGCTTGACCGAGGTCTGCAGGGAAAGTTCTTTGACGCTAACCTGCTACCTCCTCTCTGCTGTGTTAACAATGCAGGCTTTTCTTCTTTTTACTTGCTGCCTAAATATTGCTGTGTAATCTCTGGCCCTGTACACCATGAAACAATCACTGGATTTTCCCCCTGAGGTGACTGCCATAGCAGTTTACAGTACAGGTCTGATGCAATGCGAGTAGCCCAAGGCAGTGTGTCTGGTAGTGCAAGCTACTGCACTGACCATGCGTGCCTTAGGTGAGGGAGAAACATCTACGCCTGGCAGGCATTTTTGCTGCTGCTTTTCCTTTAATTAGCATCAGAGGACAGGGAAGACAGGAACTGGAAGCGATACCGTCTCCAGAGAGCTGGGTCAGTTCACTGCCTGTGACAGAA
>NW_010532917.1:35717-43147 GCF_000687285.1 Phaethon lepturus
ATGTGGGGTTAATAGGGCTTATGTACGTAAGTTTTTTAAAAAGAATCTAAAAATTTATTGAATTTATGACAGACCATTCCTCTCACAGAGTTGCCTACTGCACTCTGTTGCCTACTTTTTACTCTGTAGAAGAAACCTACAGACAAAACTTTTAAGGAAGTTGTCTCTTAAGTTACTGGAAGTTCCCATAATGGATCACTCCAGGCATTATTCCTCCCAGAAATACAGAAAATACAACTTTAAGAAACCCAGCAACAACCAAGGTTTGTTGATAACACGAAAGACAACTTTTTTCTCCTGGTGATTCAGGTATATTTTCCTGTGTGTATCCAGTAACAACATGTTCTGAGCAATTTCATCGTAAAATCCTCCACAAATGCTGGTCTGGTCTGCACTGAGTACCAGAACGTTTCCTGTTGTACCTCTGCTCCTCTTCCCTTCCAACATTTTTTTATTAGGTTAAACATCCCTCTGGACTGTTTGTTCCTAGTCAATTCAGAACAGAAGCTGCTCATCACCAAAACATATCTTCAGTGAACATGTTGTAACAGTAATTAAAAGAATATCCATGCTACTTGTCAAAATGGAAGTGTGGAGCATTTGTTCTGACTTTTATGTCCCCAGGACACCAGTACCTCACATGGGAAGACAGGACATGTGGTCGCACTGCTGCTTCTGTACAGGGAAGAGGGAGGTAGCTGGGTAGGTGAAGTATGAAAGCTACCAAACCCAGTATTTTTAGAACTTTTGATTTCAAGTATGCACCCATAAATACATTTAATGAACATGCTGCTTCTGAATGAGATGCTCAGCCTTTTCAACGCATTGTTGAACCATTTTTTTACAGTTTTGAATATCTGATGGCATTTTAGTCTTGAAGATGGACTGCAGAAGGAAAGAGGTGGCTGCAAAAGAAAAGTTCCCCTTCTCCCACTTCTAGAACAAGGATAGCAGACCCCTCTGGTACTTAGCAAATTTATTTTCTAACAAATGTCACTGAACTTCAGACCTCATGAGGATTCTTTTTCCTTTTACTTCTTCTCTTTTAAGAATGCCTGTGGTCATCCGAGTTTAAATAATCCTGTATTTCAAACCAGCAATTTTCTTTGTTTACATGTTAAAGGAAACAGATGGTGTTCCCACAAACTATCTAGCCCAACATTCTCAAAACATCGTTAACCACTTAATCCATGCAAGGCAACTAACAGGGACCAGGTTTGGCTCTGGTGAAACAGGTAATGAGCCTACTCCAAACTCTCAGTACTGCAAAACAAAGACAATTGAGCAGAAAGTTAGTTCTGTTCTTGCTGAAGACTATGATCTTCCAGAAGCAATTACTTGGGTCTTTTCCATGCCAATGGCATGTCCCTAAGCAAGAAAAAGAGCTGAATGTGCATGTACTTTGCAAAACATAACAGTCCTGTGGGTCATTAAATCCCCCTTCCTTAAATATAAGGGAAAAAAAACCCCATTCTATTTCTTCTAGGATTAAAATGGATGCTAGACTGCAATACAGAACATTCCTAACTAGAGGAGCAACAAGACAGTTCTCATGCTTACAGCAGATGCACAACACTGTAGTTTACATTGTTTAATGAGAACAAAGGGTGAATAAACCTACTGAAGCCAACAGAATTACTCTGGATTTATAGCAGTACTGTGAAGGGCAGAATTTGACCTGCTCCCATGAACAGCAATGCCTGGTAAGTAGAATGACGGCAAACAAGCTTCGCTGACTTTTACAGGTGAGAGAACCGAAGCAGAGGTATGTTGCACCTCTGCAACACCTTGCCCCACCCAAACCACAGGCAGACAGAGCAGCTGAAAAGGGCAGCCTGCTATTTCCCCGAATGGCCTCAACACCAAGAACATACTGACCTCGGCCGACTGCTTTTAAAATACATTACTGCTTTTCAGAGGTGGGAAAAAGGAAGCATGTGAGGTACATTCTATAAATTTATTTTAAATATGGAGAAACAATTGTATTAAAATATGTTTCCTCCCATGATGCTCTCTTCTTCACCCCATGGGTAACTCGTAGCAGTTGATAAGCTCCTACCATCAACTCAGCTGTCAGTCCTGTTTTTATTAAAATCATCTGTATCCTTACCCTAAAAAGAATCCTGCCCTGGAGGAAGCCAAGTGGTGGTGCATAAAATGGGGCTATTGTAAAACTTAGGCATGCAAAAAATGAATCAAAATGTAAGTAAAGGAAAAAAAAGTGTGTTTGTTCTCTTTTGTAAAGTACTTCTGTAAATTTAATACAAAATTCTAGTTGTTGAAGTTCTGTTTCTAAGCCTCTAAGGTGGATATATAACAGCTACCTGGGCTCTCTTAGGCTTATAAGGAGAACGAAATAGCCAAAGGGAATATGAGGAAATTGTAAGAGAGAAAGAGAGAGAATATTAGGGGTAAACCCTGATCCTTATTCTCTTGAACTCCTAGGCCTTTGAAAGGCAGTGGCAGGAGCAACTGAATGATGCCAAACAGGTACTGAACCGCCTCTTGGCCTTTCTTTCTGTTTTGCTGCATGAACTTTAGAAGCCAGGTGTGTCTCCTTAAAAAAAAGTTTTTTTTTTCTTGAGGGAAATGTTCTGTGGCTAAGTTCAACTGCATGAAGGTTGTGTTAAAGAACAGAGTCTCTAAGGTAATCTGGGTATTTGTAAGAACCTGGCTAGTTAGCTAAAACTCTCTCCTTTTTACAGGAAACACATAGTATTTCCTCCCCTGTCTTTCGCAAGCTGCATCAAGATTTCCAGTGACTGATAATGAATTTCCTGACAGTAATGCCTCAGTATGACTTGTATCACTCAGTGTTGTCTGCTGTAAAATAAGAGCAAAATCGTTTTTATGAAGCAGTAGTCTTGACTTATTTGTTATATGCAATGATATACAATGTGTTTCCCAGCTGTCAGTGAGTAAAGGTTGGGGTTTCATTTTTCCATGTATGAAGGATACTCGGCTTTATAAATGTTTGGTTTTGTACGTTGCTATAGGTCTTAGGATTATGAAATCATAACACTTTATTTTAACCTAAATAATGTATGAACATCGGGCCACTAAAAAGTGTTCTAGTAGAGTATTTCTGCCAAGACTGAACTGTTGGAGAGCTTTTGATCAAGGCTCACAAGCTGAAAGAGACGGGGGAAGCCTGTAGAGGCATTTCATCTAATGTACTAGGCTTGCAGCTTCAACTATGAGTTGTTTGTAGTGCTATGAGCCCAAATGTTTCTGCAAGGTGAGAGAAGTCAACAGAAATGACCACATTTTCTTTCCTGGGCTGTGAATGAGTTATCAGCTCTTCTCTGTGGCGGAAAGAAATGTGGTACCAACACACATAGCGACACTGCTGCTTGTCTTTGATCAGGTGTTTCCCAGTGAATTTTCTGAGAAGTTAAGATTCGTATGTGTGAAGATAAGGATACGTGACAAATACCATCCTGATACAGAACTGATTTATTTCGTGATGTTGCTTCCATCTTCAAAATATCTGCTTATTTTCTCCTACGCTTCATGTCTATTTGTTGTCCAAGACCTATACCTATACCTATGAAGACCTGCTTTTTATGCTGTAACTGTACGTGCTCTCAGAGCTAAAGCAAGTCCAGTTGTCACTGATTCATGGTGTGTTAAATTAGAAATGCTTAACTTTGCAGCATCAGAGATTTAAACAGAAACTTTTAAATGTGGCTATGAAGTGCCTCGCCAGTAGATGCCCAGTCTTTAAAAATGCTCCTGTGGTATTGTAATGCAAATAACAAGTACTGAAAATGGGTATTACACTCTTGTCCTTTTGAGGTCATATTATTTCAACTAGTTTTATGCACATTTTGGGTTGTGAGTCCTGAAGATGCAGAACAGAAGCCCTGAAACCGATTTAAAATAAAAAATATGAAATCACAAGTTGGCCTTGATTCAAACCCTCAACTGCTGGTGGTAAGGGTATAGCCAACTGCTTTGCAATTAGCCTAATCCTGACTTTTTTAACTTCTGGTGTGACCTTTTCCATTAACCAGCATACAAAATCAGGTTCACTACACTATTTTTCAGTTTTATATTTTTCCTAAATCTAAAGGGCAGGTTTATTGTCTTTTTTCCAAACTTTAAAAAAAAAAAAATTATGGAGTTACATAAACAACCTAAGCTCTGATTAGCCTAAAATGTCAGGGCATTAAGTGTAGTGGAATGGTGCTGAACTGCATCAGCTGTAGGTTTGGATTATAGTGTTGAATTTTTGCTTGCTGCTGGTGTTCATGATCACAAACTAAATGCAGATATAAAGGTCTATTTCTCTACAAACCTTACTGAATGAGTAGTATAAGGCACAAAAAAGCTCAACAACTTTGTCACTGACAAGACTTTACTGTTGGGGTTTTTTTCTTTATTTATTTTATGATGTTTTCATGATCTGATCCTGCTCTCTCTCACATCAGCTCTAGGGCTTTCTGCCAGTTGTGTTATAAGCAACATTTTTGCTTGCTTCAGTGGAACAGGCTTGGTGCTGGCAGGCCTTGAATTGCAAGGCTGATTGGGAAGGGGTATTTCCTAGTTTCTGGTGGAGTCATTCTTGCTTATAAAATGTGATTAGAGTGAAACCAACAATTCTGAGGATCTCCCACTTTTGAGAGGAGAGGAAGAGAAGGAGATGAGCGAAACATACCCGTTATTATTAAAATAACAGCATTTTTAAGAGACATGTGAAGGAGGATACTTGTCCAATACTCTTTCTAAGAGTTTTATCAGTGTCCCCCCAAGGGCAATTACACGTTTTTTATGCGGACAGTGACATCACCATTTCTGCATGCATTGGCCAACAGGGCTAAAGAGCTGACGTGTTACAGTACTGGTGATAGAACAGGCATGCACTCTGAAATAAATGTCTGTGGATGGATCTTATGGAGGAAGAAAACCTGCAGATTATTGTGTGATAAGGTCTAGTGGAGAAATGTGTAACTGCTAAAGCATTCTCTGGAAATCTGTGATTAAATTTGAGCTGGAGTTTTGATTAATGAGAATTGTGTGGCAAAAATCGGCACCTCTGTTTTGTTACCTTGCCCATGACAAATACTTAAAGCATCACCTTGCTTTGGCCATTGGCCATCTCAGTCTTTCTAGTCTTCCCATTTAAAAAGGTTGTCACGTGAAGAACATGCACTTGTTTTCTATGCTGGAAATACTATGACTGCCTCACCTCAAAGACAGAAGCCTAAACTTAGGGCAAGTTTGGAGGAGGAGAGGAAATGAAGAAAAAGGATGAGAAGATGAGGTGCTAGGACAGGTAGGGCAGAGAGCCATCTTACTGTTGTGAATGACAGGAAATCCTAAAAGCTCACAAACAGTAAACCAGTTTGCTTCAGCCCAAACAACTTGTTTTAATTCTTTTGAGGAGCTTCATCTTATTTCCTGTTATTTCTTCCCTCCTATATTGAATTCCTAGATGGAAAGTTGGGGGGGGGGGCGCTTGGGAATTGTTGAAGTAGGGTATTTCCATGGCTTGTTTCCCCTTCACGTATTTTCTTTCTTCCTTTAAGGTATTTCTCAGAACAGATACTTCCCTGTCAACAGTTTCACTTTTGGTGAATTGGCATTTCCCAGTAGGCAAAAAAAAAAAAAACAAAAAACGTTGAGATAAAGCATTGCCAAAGAGTTTAAATTCTACAATAATGGTCTTTTGAAGTAGGGTATTTCCATGGCTTGTTTCCCCTTCACGTATTTTCTTTCTTCCTTTAAGGTATTTCTCAGAACAGATACTTCCCTGTCAACAGTTTCACTTTTGGTGAATTGGCATTTCCCAGTAGGCAAAAAAAAAAAAAACAAAAAACGTTGAGATAAAGCATTGCCAAAGAGTTTAAATTCTACAATAATGGTCTTGGAGGTACAGTTGGGCAGAAACAATGGAAGTGTCCCTAAATCATTTAGGTTTAAATGTTGCTCTGAGAGAAGTAGGCAAAGAAAACCTTCCATTTAGGAAGAAGCTCAATTTAATGCAATTTGTAGAGGTTCTCTGCTTCACAAGTTATATTCTGGCTCCATTTCTGTATGGGTTTCTCAAGGCAGCTGTACAGACAAGTGCTCCTATTAATTGGTGTTTAGATTAGCATAGCTTCCTTTGACAAGTTTATGGAAGGTATAGACACCTTTTAAACAGATATAAACTCCATCCTTAATGTCTGTTCCATCTATATAATAATTATACAAGACCTCAGTCAGGACTGATTGTGCATATAAAAAAACTGTGATAAGACTCAATGGGAATATGTTAGCATCTTTTAAGGATTAGGGATGGACCGTCTTATGGAAGGTTTCTGTCTCCTACTACATTAATTATTAATTATTTAATAATTTAATAGAACTTAACTACATTAATTTCACTTTGATTCCATTCTAACAGTCTGTTTTGGGAGAGAGGTTAATTTAGATCCATTTTTTAAAAAAAACTGATGCAATATTACCACTGCTATTTAAAAAAGAAAAATTGAAACTTTTCATGCCAGATATGGAATGATGATATTCTGGTGCTAATTAGTCTTCCTCCAAAACAAAACCTCTACAAAATCATGCAATGCCTGCAAAGCCTTTAGATTTCAATAGAACTAAGTCTTCTGACTGTCAGTAACCCATCTTCATTGATCCATTTCCTATCTCCAGAAACCACACTCCCTCCTTACGATGAGATTCACTTTTTGAATAACCAGTTTCCACTCACGTTTTTGTAAAATGCTCTGCTGCTGTGCTTAGGTTTTAGTACTTACAGGGAAATTTAGATTACTCAAACTTAGCGTTTGGTTAGTGTGTTTCCACATGTAATCAAAGGTCCAGTTAGGTTTCTAACCACCAAGAAAGAGGCCATGAGCTCGCATTTTTCTTTTTATTATTATCCTTTTCTTAGCTAAAGTTTGGTCCTGCACTTGTGCCTATGCAGGCAGATTTGTGTCCCTGGGGACCTCAGTTGTTGGATGAGACTGCAGGACTGGCCTTCTTTTCTGGTACTACAGGGGAAAAATGCATGCCTCTGGTCTACAAATAGAACTGATTAAAAAGAGCCCTGTGCTTAGGGAGAAACAAGGAGTAATTTTGAGCTCGTATGTTTGCTCAGCCTAATAAAACGAAGTCTTTTTCTTAAAATACTCTACAAATCACATCAGTGACTAACTATTGCTTACTCTGACTTGTGGATGAGGGTTTCTTAACTCAGTGGTTTTCACAGAGACCACTGAGGATAGATTAACTGCACAGGCTTTTTATCAGTAAAATGGCTTTTCTCTTACAATGTCACCTTGAAAGTTACAAGTGAAACTCCCAAGTCTAAGGAAAAGGCTGTGTGCTGTTTTTACCACTGAGTTTGCATTTCATTTGAGAGAATTTCATCAATTAGAGAACACTTTGTGAAACAGGGCACTGAGTGTTGAGGTATGTATTACCATTCCTGC
>NW_010532917.1:43178-47511 GCF_000687285.1 Phaethon lepturus
TTGCTATGTGTTCAGCACTTTTAACACCGAAGCAGTATTTTGTAACAAGGGATACAAATCCCCAAAGTAGAACTTGTAAAATGAAAGCAGAAGAAAAGGAGGACTACAAGATTACTGTTTGGGCCATTTAAGTAAACCATATCACAGGAAGCTGTGGTATTACAGACTTGAGGGTAAATGGGGACATTATTCTATCTTGGAATGTAAATACATTTTGCCAACAAACTACAAAATACTAGATATGCTCCTGCTCTTTTTGATGACAAAATCTGCCACACAACTCTGTACTATGCTTAATGTATGTCTCTTCTTACTTCATAAATATGAAAATAGGCAACAAAAATAATAATGTAAAGGCAGGCTTATTTCTGGAAAAAGTGTTATATGCAGACATTTGTTTCCTCCCAGCTAAGACAGTACTTGTTTAATTGGAAGGAAAAACATCATAACGTGGCAAACTGGCTTCTGCTACTGAAGTCTGTGCCAGAACTGTCAGGGTGGTGCTGCTTGTGGGGTGGTGTTTCCACTTTCTTATGGTGTCAACCAGCATGACTCGAACATAAATAAAGACCAAAGAACAAGGTCTGCTCCCTTAGCCGTGGTTTACCCAAACAAGTGAAGTCTTGAAAAAGGTGAAGACAGCAGGATGGCAGGGTGTGAAACCCTTGGTCTGTCAAGGGAACACTTATACTTGGAATTAGGCCAGGGATGTTCAGCTGTGAATATGAGTTCCTTCCCTATTCTGTGTTACCCACTTTTAAAAAGGTGGATAAATCTAAGTGTTTCCTGAATTGTAAAGTTCTAGTTCAAACAGATGAACAAACAAAAAAGCTGATGTGTTCCAAGTTGGCATTAATCTCTATTTGTCTGAGTTAGTCCATGCCTTGTGGGAGCTGTAGTTCAGGGCTGGTAATCCCTGCAGTGCAGCCTGTCCCCGGGTCAAACTGTGGTGCATCAGCCTCATATTCTGTTTTGTGCTGGCTTCCCTTGATCAAAAGTTCTTCTGAAAGCTACTGGTTCTTATAGAAAGATTTCAGAATTTGTCAAAACTCCTTTCTAACAAGGAAATGTTTCCCTTAAATTTTTTGGCCAATGCTATTTTCAGGATGGCGGGACAGCACAACAGATCAGTTAGGGGAAACACTGAACCAGAAAAAGAGTGTTTAAATGACAGTGGTCACTTTTTTTACTTTTTACTTTCCCTAGTTCAAAGCTCATGTGTGAACTAATGATTAATCACAGACGCAAAAGAGACTTTGTGCTTTGACAGCACCTTTCTCAAAGGATGTCCTCGAAGCAGTCTGTACAGAATGAGTTCCCTCATAATTACTCCACATATTTTGCTGATGAGGTTGCTGAGATGCAAAAACACCACTCAAGACAATGCAGAAGTCTGTGGCAAGGATAAAACCCAGGTTTCCTGAATGTCAGATTTGTCTGAAGGTTCCTTCTCTTTGCTGGTTCTGGCAAAAAAGTAAGTTTGGAGGCCGACACAGAAGGAATAAATTCTAAGATACAGCTTTTCTATGTTTTGTACCTCAGACACTCTTCACACTGTTAGTCACAAAACAGTTACACCCCTAAACTTGCAGCACAGCTATAAAAGCTTATGGCTAACCAAAGCTAATTTTAAGCCATCCCTCATGATCTCTGTCATTTGTAGGGTGAGTTTCAGAAGGTGGTATTTTTCATTTGATAGAAGGAGCTGATATAGCTTTGTTGTCAACAACTAGCTTGGCTAGAACCAATTCATCATTGTAATTACCTGCCTCAGGATTCCTTTTTGACTTGCTTTGCCTTTCTGCCTAATGAGATGCGTTACCTCAGCAGGCTTTATAACATGCCTGCTGTTGATTTACCGTTGCTTGAGGCTAGACAATTCTTGCCTGACAGCAGTTCCTAAGCTTTGCCTGTAAAACTTGTATGGCAGCCAAACCACACATTTGCACAAAGGAAACAGGCAAACGTGCACAGAAATGGATAGTATAGAAACTGCTGCTGGTCCTGCTTAGAATGGTGTCTAGAGGACACGGTCTTCTCTAGCTACTGTTATGGAAAGGGAGAGAGCTTACATATAGGATGATGGCATAGCAAAAACCCTTCAATGTCCTTAAAACTGCCAAAATTCACAGCTTGCTAACCAGCTGTTTTTGCTGATAGAAGAAGGCAGAGTGGCTCACTTAAGCCATTGGGGCAGGTGTCACAAGTCTGAGAAAAGAGATTCATCATTTTGGAAGTCAAAGCAAAGATTCTCAAAATCAAATGCTCAAGATTTCCTGCTTTCCAAAATACTAAGGATTGTTTTTACTGATCCCTAGAGGAGAAGGATTTGGAGGACAGACTGTTTTCTCAGTCAAAGGAGACAAGTGCTAAAGTGCTTCCTCTTAATTAGGCTTTTCTGTCACAAAAGCATTAGTAGACAGTTGCAGCGGTAGCAGTAAAAAGCAGTTTTGCAAGGTTAGGATGATAAAGAATGACATTTTACTTCAGACTCCTCCCTTACTAATAAACCTACAGTTCTCTATTGTCTACCATGGTTTCAATCCCAATGGGCTCTCTTTAGTGTAGAACCGAGCAATTCCAAGGGACTAGAGGCAGGTCTGCCTCTGATCAAAGCAGGACACTGCCATGAGGTTTGCCATCTAGCAAGTCTGCCACTAACGCCTTGAATACTGAGACTTGGGGCTCTTAGGGTAAATAAACTTGAAGCCAGGATTGAAGTGATCCTATCCTAAGTAACAAGAATTGGCTAATGCTAAGCAGGTTGGTAGCTACTTTGCAGAGGGTAAAATGCTTTATAAATGCGCATGCTTCATTTATTCTACAGTTGGTAGCATAGCCATTTGTTTTTATGCAGCATAGCTGACCTTTCATAGGTTGCAAGCAATTAAATGAAACAAGTTATAAGCCAGCCAAATAAATGGTCTTAATTTTCCAAAGAAGGTGACTTGATTTCAGAAAAATGCATATTCAAACTTGCTGAAAAATTTCTAGGCAGAAACTTGGAGAAAACAGGTGCCTCTGATTTTTGCATCCCAACAAGAAGTTTGCACTTACACTGAAAGAATTAAAGATTTCAGTTATCTAGGGTTTTAACACAGTCCATGTAGCAATCAGGTTTATGCAGAATTAGTTTCAGTGGAGCTGGAGAGGTTGAGGGGAGGGAGAAGAGACTTTGCATGCAGTTGGAGACTTTTTTTTTCCCCCCCTTTCAGGCTTTCAGTGTGCAGAGTACACACACACTTGCAGTATGCTAAGTAAACTATGCTAATGGTAATTTAGGCAGGTCAGGTGCTAAAATTGAAGTACATAGCGCTTATTTCGAGCTAATATCTTGGGCTTCCCAGCAGACTTCAGTGCAGCTCTGCAGTATGGTGCATCTCCTGTGGCCCCAGCTGGCTAGCTGAGGCATCTCTGCACAGCGCTGTAATGTTTCATGCAAACATACACTAAAACAGGATCTCTTCTGTGCTGTCACATCAAGAGACTATTTGCCAGGTGTTCATTAACTACCGCGGAGGGTATCTGATCTACTGTGGATAGGTAAACTATACTGCCTCTGAAAAAGGTTTCACTATATCTAGCCTATAGGTAAAGGAGAAAAGATGTGAGATTTCTCAAGAAAGCCATGTAATTGCTCCAAGATCCTCTCTCTGCCTATGCAGCAAGCGCAATTTTCTCACTTTATCTTCCTGCACATCCTACAAAACATAACTGTGGAAAAGCTGAGCAAACCAACCACTTTATAACTTGACTTGGCATGATTTCACAGATCTTATTCTCTTGCTCAGAAGGAAAAAATTAATTTATTCTTATCAATGAGAACAAAATTATAACAAGGAAATAAAAGCATTAGAAGAAGTCTTCCAAAGGCCTGATATGAAAAAGGCTGAGCTGGGGGTGAGGCAGGGGAAAAAACATGAAACAGACTGTCTTGCCAATCTAAATTAGGAGCTGAAAGTTTAAACTAGTCAGGAACTTCCTGACAGAGACATCATCTACTCGCATAACTTGGGTATAAATACTATGCTTTAAGCTCTAAAGGTGAGGAAGATGCTAATAGCTGGAGATGTTGAGCTAGGAATGGAGAGACTGTAGGAAATTCTTTTTGGCTTGTCAGTAAGGGATCTGGAAAGCCAGAAGACTCTCCTTCCTGCCTTGGGTACCTTCTCTAACCCTTTTCCAGCCATCAAGGCACTGCTGCCACCTGCATAGGTGGCACTGCATGCCACCAGGGTACTTGGCAGGTACCCCGTGAAGGTAAAATGAGGGAGTGACAGGAGGTGGGGAAGGCCTGAGATGGACAGCAGGCACAAGGAGGGGGGGAACCCAC
>NW_010532917.1:47544-64078 GCF_000687285.1 Phaethon lepturus
ACAATGGCTGCCCCATGGAGCTGCTGCACCTCCCACTTTCAGTCAAGAAACTTAGCTGTAGATAAACATCAAGTGCACTCTTATAAACTTTAGGTTTGGCATTAGAACATTGCTCATCATCCTCTTGCTCCCTCACTCTTCCAAGTATTGCCCTTGTCTCATCAATCATTGCTTTCTCTTTGTAGTTTAGACCCATTGGGACTTCTCCAGCAAGGCAGTACATCATTTTTAATTAAACAAAAATTACTTGGGCAGATGATGTAACTGTTCATTAATTTGTGGGAGAATTAATCTTACCACAGCAGCTCTTTTCTGAGCATATAATGCAAGACTGCCATAGGCCAGATGTGCTTCAGCCTCCCCGGGGAGCCTGTGAGGATGCAAGATCACACATTTCCCCTCGCCTTTAGCAGGTGTGGTAGCACAGCTCCAAAATGCTCTACGGTGCACCTCAGTTGCAAATTTAGCAAGCCATGAAGAACTGGGCCCTTCTTTTCCTCCCACAGTAGCAAAGTTAGTGCTGTAACTTTGCATACTTAAGATACAGGAAGGATGAAAAATATATATATAGTCCACAGGCTATCACTAGTCTTTAACCACTTCACTGGTGGTCAGCACAAGTGACCTGCTTTGGAGCTATGACATGAAAGCAAATGCACGCACCTTGTTAGTCAGAGCTGGACCATCAACACATCTCTGCATGGAAGGTGGCACCTGGTAAATATCTTGCCCCACTAGACCATGACCAGTGGGTATTTGGTAAATTCCCTGATTCAGATGGGAAGGTGGCACTTGGTAGACAGGGTCCCGTGCTGAGGCATGTGAGCTTGGCACTTGGTAGATCTTTTGCTGGTTGAAGGATTGATGCATCAATCCTGAACTGGACATATCCTGGCCAGAACAACTGTCCTGTACCACTGGACCTATCAGGAGTTTCACACGGTTGCCTGGAACAATGCCTTGCCGGCCGTGTAAGGAGCAGAGCCACCATCCTTCAAGACCTTCGGTGTTCTGTTCTATCACTGTCAAAATGTCACCTTTGCGGAAGGCCAACTCTTCTGCGCATTCAGGGACGTTATCATACAGGGCTCTTGCCATAAGATTCTGTGGAGAAAGGAGGGCAAGAAAAATGAACAAACAAGCTAGACTTCTTCTAAAACTTCAAGCACATTCTAGGTGGAGAGAAATAAGAACTGAATTTGAAAAAGTGTACAGGAAATCAAAATAACATGGGAAATAATGAAGCAGAGGATTCCTCTATCCCAAGCTGGAGAAATTGGAGGCTTATGCATTAGCAACACTGAACCTTTTCCAGTAATATCAGGTCAGATAGAAGCTCTTTATATGGTCTAGTCACCTGAACAGACAGAAGTCAGGAGAGTTCTGCTCTCAGCTTTGAAATGCTCTTCCTGTGACCTGGGACTTGTACCTTTATCTCTTGACATTGATTTACCTATAAACATGATCTGTGTACTGCTACAGCTAGCTAGCTAGCTGATATTTAAAACAAAACTTGAACAAGACTCTCAGGTACATAATACAAAGCAGTTGTTTCCAAATATTTTTACATTTGCAGGGTCCCAAAAGACTTTCCACTAGAGGATCCTGTTAGGGTAAAGACGGCAGGATGACTTTTCTTAGCTGTCACCTGCAAGGTCCTTAAACTCAGGGATCTGTAGACAACCTAATGCCTAAATAGCCTTTAGGCATTAGGCTGCCTCAACAGCCTAAAATACAAACTGACAAAATGACACAGCTTTTTAACTATGATGCTCATGTTGGTATGTAGCTCTGTGCCTTCTCATTCTTTCTGTAAACTTCCTTGGTGGCACAGCATAGCACTAGACTAATAGGTAAAAAGCTTCTTCACCCTGCTGCCTCAAAACCACCACCACCAAAAAAAAAATCAACCTCAAAGGACAAGGTTCCTCAGAGTCCCACTCTCTGTAGAAAGATCTTGAAGAGAATATTATTTAAAAAATAACGAGCCCAGTGACCCCATCTGGAGTTGTGCCTTTGCCATGGGGAAAGCTCTACCAATCTATGTGGGCCTGTCCTTATGTCAAAGAGTGTAAGAATTTAGGTACCAAACATTACCATAGAGTGTGTCTATATGTAACTTGGGAGGAGTCTAAGGGCAGCCAAGGAATGTCTTTGACCTGTGTCAACATAGCTCAAGCATTCTCATATACATTTTGCTTGATGATGTCAAGTGGAGCAGTAACATTAATATAAGGAACTTCACACAGGTCTATTCCCAAGTATTTGCCTAGTGTTTCAGGCAGGCTTTGCAGCTTGCCCTGACCTCTGTTTTGCTGTGGCTATGCTACCAGCAGTACCTCTGTTAAGAAGTTTTAAGCCAACTCTGAGCTGATCTAAGATTACAGTCTGTGAGGTACAGATGTGTTACTGACAAGTGCCATCTCCTCTCACTGATTGAACCAGCTCCCTTCTTTCTTTCTTTGCAGGCTTGTATGGCACATCCAGTTCTGAATAATTGTCCAAGCTTAAGTATTCAACGGAAAGCAGGCAGGCTGTCTGCACTGACATTCCTGGACCCCTCACAAAGGCTATGAACATTTAATTTCTTGGCTCTGGTGGTATTTCCAAATGTGTTGGCAACAACTGCTCTGTGCCTGCCTGCTTTTTGGTGAAGGCAGTTCAGCAGAGACAGTTACAAACTAATTGTAAGCACTTGAAAAAATACAGGGAGCCCTGGATCTGGAGCGTTCTAGCTAAAGTATTTCGATGCAGTACACAAACTGAAATGGTACTAATCCACCGTACAACTGGTTATGCAGCTGTCTTGAAGATTTATCTTCCGTCTGTTAAAGGGATAGTGTCAAGTACAGTTTAGTGTTTTTATCTGTCATATTTTATCCCTCACTTGTTATATCTTTTCCCATTAACACACATGAATGTTTGCCATCATCTCTGTGCTTCATCAAGATAGCAGACTTCCATTTGATGTGCTCAGTTTAACTCTTAAGCGTAGCATACAGACAGGAGGTTGTATGAAGGGCTGACTAGTGGATAGAGAAAGGGTAAGCTCAGATGTCGCATAAAAGGTAGATGAATATGCTCTTCCCAAGACATGTAGTGTAGAAATGGAATGCATGAGATCAGTTTTCTTTTTCTGAATGGGGGATCAGTTTTCAACTGTATGAGAAATGCTGGCTTTGCCTTTCATCAGCATCATTAGAGAGGTCAGTATAAATTAAGCTTTGGTTTGGAAAAGCAGGACTGCCATTTTGAACTCCCATGTAAGCAGCAGCACGGGGGCCCACCATGCTCTCTGATGCACGTTTACTCAGCTCATCAGTCAGCAACACTAAGAAATGCAAACAAAGATAAAGCAGGGAGCAATTTTGTCCATGTCTTGGCAGAACTGTAAAACTAATCTTTAGCATAGTCAAAACCAGGGGTCTCTTCTTGAGAGAGGGAATCTCTCTATGCTCTTGCCATGTTGACCTGACTGCTCAGCTGAGCTAAAGGAGCTCAGAAAAGGAAAGCTCATGTCTAGTCTGAATATTCAAGTTAGTATCTTTCTACATTTCTTTCTAATATGTCTTTCACAGGAGAAATCTGTTAACATGACTAGCTCAGCCTCTGCAACTGACTATTTAAAGGAGACTTTTGCAGAGGATGTTGTTTAAAGAGGAAGATAGGTGGGGGGGGAGGGTGCAGGCACAAAACGAGCATGCTAAATCAATGATAAATGCTTATTCTTCTATACTTTGGTGATTAAAGGTATTTGAAAAGCCCGATTAGCTCCTACAGCAAAGTGATTCTCAGAACAAAGATGGAATGGTGGTAGAATTAGAGCAGATAAAAGTTCCCATGTGAATTTTTTTCCCAGTTGCTCATTATCTCTGTCCCAGTGACCTTCTCACCACCTGGCATGCAGCATGTCAATACTTTCTGGATGTGCTTCAAGAACTTCTTTGCTGCAAACAGCTTCAGATTCTTGTTGTCAGTGTTAACTCAGGCACCAGTGTGTGAATTATACTAATTGGTTACCACTTGTTTCACAGCAATTTCCCCAAAGCAGGGGGGAAACAGCCCAGAGCCATACCACCAGCATCAGTCACTGGTGGAGCAGTGAAGCAGGCAAAATATTCCTCCAAATAAGCCCTGGGACCAGAAACACTAAGCCTATTGCTTGTTGCCAGCATCATAGGCACTGTTCCTGCTAAGCAAACCTTCTGTATTTTGAGCACTTGACTTCATTCTTCCTTCACAGGATTTCCTAATATAAGCTTCAGGAACGGTGTCACAGTTGCTTTTGTAAGTCAGCAGAGTCAGTCTTGTGTAAAATGACATCGCCACCACAGAAGGTCATCAGGAAAGCTTTTGAAAACCACAGAGGTACTTCTAACCTGTTGTGGTGATCAAAATAGTAGTCTCTACTTTTCCATACTCAGAAAGAAGTCCTGATCAAAGACACCCCTCAACACTTGTGGGCTTTATCTGGATTGATTTGACAAATTCTAGTAATTTTTGGATACTGTGGGCATTGTAGCTCACATCTCACAACACTCCCTCTCATTGGTCTCATCAGCTGGGGAATGTTAACTGGAATTAATTGGACTTGCTCTTAGAGGCATGGATCTGTCAGTCGTCTGCCTGCGAAATAGGCACCATATAAGCATGAACATCTCATATGAGAAGGGAAAGGCACAGCAGTGACCTTTTTGTATGATTAAGTGCTAAAAAAACCTTGGCCTCTTCCTAAACAAATTGACAATTGAGAAAGGGCTGATGAGAAACTTGTCTTGGAGTTTGTTTTGGCAACTGCCAAGTTGCACAGAAGTCCCTTGACGTTTCTAATACAAAGAGAAAAAAGGAGGGCAACAGATTCAGAACTAAACATTCAAGTTCTGTAATGCCAGAGAAGAAATGATCTGATCCTAGATAGGGAAAACATTTTAGTTTGCCCTAGAAATCATCTGTGCTTCATAAAATGAACATACTGGCTGCTACCACCACCTTTTAGTAAGATTAAGGATGGAAGACTCTGTTGCTCTTCTTTGGTCAATGTTAACTACATGACAGATGCACTGGTGTTCTCCTTCAAATCTGAAAGTACCTCTGGTCTATATACAGGTCCATTCTCCTGAGCCCTCTGTGTCACAACAGCCACTCAACTCATCAGTGCTTCTCTACAACTAATCGTTGACTGGAAAAACTCAGTTCAGCTTTTGTATCCTCAAGCCTTGCTAGCAATACTGGCAAGTTTGAAAGTCGAAGCTGGGGTCAGTCTACCACTGTGTTAATACTCTGTACAGGCAAAACAAAAAACAACCCATTTGTTCTCCAGAAGCTTAAATTCCTCTTAACCTTGGACTCTTCAGTGCAGTAGAAAGCATGTTCTGTAAAATCACCAAAAAAAGGAAGTTTTTCAGTCTTCTGTTAAATAAAGTGCTATCCCAGTCATCAGCAGGTCAGAGTAAAAGGGAGCCTGACCCTAATGACTGCTGCCTGGGGACTTTAGCTGGAACGTGCTGCAGGAAAAGGCTCAGCAGAGTTTGCTGATGCCTTGTGTCAGAAGCATTGTCTAAAAGAACCAAAACTGAAATGGATATTCTCTAGATAAAACGCAGATTACAGTGCCCATGGTCCCAACCTTCTGTAGCGGTTGAGACAAAAGCAAAGCTTTCAAGTGCTCTCTAGGTAAAGCGAACCTAGAATTTGAAACTTTTATCTAAATTTGCCTTTAGTGCTGGTTACAAGTCCATTAGATAAACCCTGGAAAGGTGCAATTTGTATCCTTTGCACACCTTAGATTTTTCTCTCTGAGTCCAGGATGCATGTCCTAGTAAAACCTGATGAAACAGAGGATGTTGCCCTGAAAGCTGTCAGCTGTTCTACTTGCAGAATCTGAAGAAACCCCGCCCTAAGACTCTGTAAACTGTTCTTCTCAGATGCTGAAGGAAGTACAGGCCAAATTCAGATGCATAAATGAGGCCTAATACAGAAAAAAGGTGTCTACTCTCTCCTTAGCCTACTGCAATTGATGGTTAACATGCCTGCAGCTGAATAGACACATGAAAATATTTTGAAAAATATGATCTGTTTTGGATGGCCTTCCCTGCAGCAAAAGGAACTGCTAGAATTCTGTAATTTGTGGTCTGGAGAACGAAAAGGCTGTTGATGAGGCTGAGTGGCAGAAAAGGGAAGAAGCAAGAGTTAGAGAGTGGTAGAAGTATCTACTCTTTCTGTTAGAGTAAACACATCCAGTGACAAGGGTAACAAGAGTGTGTGAGGTGCCCACAGCCATGGAAATAAACACAGGAATAATAAATGACACGCTATGAGATCAAATACAATGGACTCTCTAAGGGCTGAGTGTCATGGTGCCAAGCTCCTAGTGCAGGGCTGCCAACCTGATTCCTCAGCCAGCTCTGCAATGAATGAACGCTCGAGGAAAAGGTTCAACCAACCATAAGCTCGAAGAATTTCAGTTGCTTCCCTCAGAGGTGCAATATGAGGATGTTCCAGAGCGCACAGGCTTGTGGATATGGATCCCCACTCTGTGCCTGGCTGGTGGGGTGTGTTGTTTTGTTCTGCTTTGTCTTGTTTTTAAATATTGCTTCCTATGTGTAGAGTTTATGTGAAAATAGAACCAGGGAAATCACCTCTGCTCTTAACTGACAAAGGGTGGGATCCCTTTTTTTTAATCATTGGACAAACTGTTTCTTAAAATGCTAAAGAGCTTCTCTTCTATGTTTAGCTAGCTTAGGAGAAGGCAGGAAGAGAGGAACAAAAGAAGGAAAGGTGGGGGAAGACAACCCAAAGGAGTGTCTATGTACAAACCACTAGCTTCGTTTTAGTTAGATCACTTTTAGTTATCAATTACATAATTTTTTTAATACAGATTCCCCATCACCTTTTGGTTTTCATTACTCTTTTTCTACTTTAGGTTTCTTTATTGATGCTGTTCCAAAGTAAGCTTAAGCATTTATATACCATTGTGGTTGTAATAGGCCTAATAGTAATGATATGCCTGTGAGACTGAAGAACAAATCTGAAAATCCAGTAAAGAGTTGAGTTTTATTCTGAGAGAAATAGTTTGAGTACAAGCAGTATTGTTAGAAGACAGGGAAGTTCAGGTTCTGTTGTGCCTTCTGACAGAAAGCCTTCAGTGAAAGAGTCATTGGACAGTTTAACATCGGTGCTTTTTAGCTCTCATCTCCTTTTCTATTTCTCACTGCCCCGAGATAAAGAATTTGTTGTGCTGTGTTTGCAAGGAGAGAAACTATTGAGGCACAGTAGGTAACAGGTCTATCTATAACAAGCAACTCTTCATGAAGGCTACTTAATACAAGCTGACAGAGTAAAACACTGGAAAATATCTGTGGCTGGTCTCCTCAAACCTGGAAGAAGGTAGCGTGAACAGCAAAGGCAGTACCTGGTACACACAAAGCTGCACTGACATGTTCTTAGACATATCCCTGTGGGCACCAACATGGGGAATGAACTACAAAATGGCACCTTGCTGCTTAGCTGTAACAGCCCCCAACATGTGTGCAGACCTGTAGCAGCTAATCGCCAGCAACAAGCTGGGTGCAGGTACTTATTTTTTATCTGAAGTCGATAGCTATGTAGAGGAGGCAGGAAGTGCTAGCACAGCATGTAAGAAAGACCTTGCTGTACTACCAGGGTGGTGCAGTTACCACAGCTTCAGCAAGAGGACTCTGAAAGGCCCTTAGCATCTAGTTCACACAGTGAGTTTGCCTGCTGGCTCTGGGAGCTGTGAGCTTCCTTGGCTCACAGCTAAAGAAAAGAAAGAGGGAGGCTGGTTGCAAATGCTCAGCATAGTAATGTGCCAGTTGACTCTCACAATTCCACTTTTTAGGCACTCTTGCTTTCTTCCACCAAAAAACAAGTTTTGTTTTAGGGCAGATACTTTTCTGGTCAAGTGTTGCTAGTCCAAATAATTACATGTCCTGCTGGATGGAAATCAAGGCAGTTTTCCACGCACAGATTTGGAAGGCTGATTTTACAGCTAATTGAGAGAGTGAGCTACAGGTTAACAGCCTGAGCAGAGCTTTAAGGAGGATATATCTCCATCTACCCTAAGCATCCTTGCAGGCTAGTCCCATGCATCTCTGGAACAGGCTGTCAGTCATGTTAAAGTATGACAAACTGCCTGGAGGCTGTGATGTGGAAAACCTTGGGTCGGCAGGGGAGAGGCACAAGTGTCTTTATTTCAGTGTTCTGCCATGGTGTCCCATGGAAAAATGCAAAAATAAAGGTTAAAGCAAGAGATCCTAACTGAAGATTTGGCCTGCGTGGATAAAATATGTCATTGTTCTGCACTGAGTGCATCAGCTTATTGCTGTGCTTGGCATTTCAAACTGGACAAGTGAGTTTAAAATAAAAGTTTTCTGCCTCTGTATCTATTAAGAGTTATCATATTAAAATGATAGATTGCTCAAGAAATGGTAACTGTACATCACCTAGCAGGACATCAAGCTAGGCTTTGTTTGTTTGTTCAGATGATGTTCTTTTGCCTCTTAATTGAGTTTAGTTTTTTGGCTGGGTTGGTTTTATTTTATTTTAGTTGAAGGGGATGTGAGGTGGGGGGGGGGTACTGCTCTGCTTTCCTGTGCATTACAAAGGTAATCACTGAAACACAATTTTAGGTCAGATGCTAAATAAGGAGTTGATTTACCCCTTCTGTTTCTGATGCAGTGAAGGATGGATGTATTGTATCACAAACACCATTTGAATCGCACAAAACCTCTGAGGTGCTTACTGAGCTTGTAGGGGGAGTTTAACAGAAGTGGCAACACCCTTTTACTACATAGCAACCTTCTGTTTGGAGTCTGTGCAGTGAGATGCAACAGGTCATTGCTACGCTAGAAAAGAGCGTATCTGAGGGTCTAGCTTACTGAAGAAAAACAAGCTTTCTTGCTCAACCCTGGGGAACACCCCTGAGATTAATGTGCTCTGCTCCTGTGTTGTCAGACCACCCACTCTGTTCTGGAGCTATCAGAGAAGACCGATACAGTTTGCAACTAACACTTACAGTGAAGCAGAGCAGTGATCTGCTGACAACATATCCTGATCTTATTCCCCTGCCCTGTGGGTTTCTGGAGTTTTACAGGACTGAAGAAATACCATTTTCTTTGCTCTTTCTGGGAATGCAAACCACATCCCCTGACTTACCTTCAAGACCTATTAATATTTTGGGAAATTCCACCACACCTAACTCGCAAAGTTTTCTGTGTATGTTTTACCCTCATAACCAGTTTCCTCTCCCCCCACCCAAGGAAGGGTGTGATCTAGTTCTATGACTTTAAAAGGCCTTTTCAAATCTCTGAGGGCTGTGTGCCTTCTGTGACATCAACAGGAGGGGAAAAAAGAAGGAAAAAAATAAAGCATGCAAACAATAGCCCTAGAGTAAATATGATCTCACTGTGATTAAACCACAGTACATCAAAAATCAAAAAGCAGATGGAAAACCTAACCTCTTTCCCTCAGGCAAGCAATTAAAAACTTAATGAAAGGAGATCAGATGTTGAATGCTTAAGAATTGAAGGAGCAGAGCAGAAGGAAAAAAAAAATGGAAAGAAAGAAAGGATCCTGAAATGTGTGTTTTGAGTTCTCAGTTTTCCATTTTCTGGCATTTGAGAGCAGTTTTCTCCCAGAAAAAGTTTCCTTAAAGGAACCCCCTCCTCCCAAATTTAACCCTTCTCTGTGCAGCTCTGGGGAAATAATCACAACTTGATTGTCAAGAAACCATAGCAGTGCAGATATAGGACCTCAGTATTGCCACCAACTTATTTCTTTCTGATGTCTTCTGCTCTGGAAAGTATGATTTAGTAATTTTTTTTTTTTTTTTTTTTTAAATCTAGAACTTAGCTAAACTGGGACATGCTGCTTGTCCCCCAGCTCTCTCCAAAAATTCTCCATAGAAGGGAAAGCCACCCTTCTCTGTCACTTTAGCATTACCCACCAGGGATGCTACACAGCAGCTGCAACTCGGGTCACCCTGAGGGTCCAGCTTGCTGACGAAAGCCAAGCTGGGGAACTCATGTTTCCAGGCTCCTGCCAGCCCTCAGCAGGCTGGTGGGGGGACAGGCAGCAAGCTGCCTGCGAACCCAGCATACTTCCAGGGGAACTGGACCTGGCTGGCAGATGAAGCTTGCCACATCCCATCAGGGTCTTCTCCATATTACACGGCAGCAGTGAAAAATCAACAAGCCTCCCAGAACAGCCCAATTTTGGCAAGCTGACATTTTCTAGGGAAGCATACCCCTGGAGAAGGGAGAGGGAGAGTGCATCAGTGTGTTTTAACTAGTTATAGTTACTACGCTTAGTCTCAGGCTGAAATACAACTTTATTCTTGATCGTGTGAGAGATTGGTTTGTGCAGTTTCTGGGATGTGAACAAGAAAAAGCAGTATAAGCAGGAAGATGGAAAAAAGAGAAGATACACGCTTGTAAACTAGGCCCTTCTATAACAGTAAAAATTGGTTTATTACCCTAAGCCTTTTACCGGATGTAAAGTCCATAGGACAAAGGCATTCATGACCCTACCTACTGCAAGCTGTATGTTAAACAGAGAGTGTATACTTCCAGTTGTTTTGTACTTAACCCTTTGGATCAAAAAATTCCCTTGAAAGAGAATCATTGAATTTTTATCGTCTGTCTTTTCCTCTCCCAGCCCTCAACTAAGCAGGATATTCACTGGAGGAATTGAGATTTATTCCTAGGATTCTTCAGCTTTTTCTAGGATTTGTTGTCACCAAATGATGCACAGTATTGCTATTGTTAAAATTTTCAGCGTTGCTGTGAATGAGGCCTGCTTAAAAAAGAGCTTCTGATGCGCTGACTGCATTCCTGTAGAGTAAACCCATCCTTACTATTTTTCCTTTTCTGGACAGGCTTGTCCACTCTTGACTGTGAATGAAGTGTTTTTAAACAAACACAAAAATAGAAAGGTGAGAATGGGCCTCACTCCTATAGAGAAAAAAAATACACAGTTTTTGTCCTGCTATGCACATGTGTTTCTAGGACTGCAAACTACAGCTTTAGCAGTCCTGTTTCTTGTCAAACACAGGCATGTCCAAATTTGCTGTGGAAAAATGGACTCCTTAACATTAAGACAGTTTCCACTACTGTAATGTCTAGACCAACAGGCAAAAGGAAAAGGTCACCTGCCAAGAGCAGCCTGTGATAGGCAGCAATATTCAAAGGCTGTACTCTTAGCTGCTATAAAGTGACCCAGCTTTCCTGATACCGAGAGCTGCAGCCATTTACAGGCAGCAAGGAGTACAGGTACCTCTAAATGCACCTGTACTCGGCAGTAGCCTGACTTAACCAATATAGCTCAATACACACCATAAATATTCTTTGGTAGTACAGTCCCAGAGGACTGTCTGATCAATCCTACTGAAGACCTAGCATAAAGCATCTTTCAGTCTCTGATAAGCTGGTCCAAAGAAAATAAGCAAAACAAAAGTGACTTTAGCTAGGCCTTTAAGTGACCTAAGCCCATCTACTGTATGCAGAAGTCCTTCCCATGTCTCTAACATCTTTGATAACAGCAATATGACAAGGAGGAAGCCCTATGCTCCAGTCATGGTTTCGTACTCTTTGTATGCACAGTGACACAAGACTGTTTGCTATGTCCAGATACTGAGAGAACATCCTCTTCCCCTGCCCTTCTGTGCAAGAGCAGGACCTCATGCTTGGCTGAGGACTACCATGAGTGCAAGCTCTTTGCAAGAAGACAAATAGGTTTCTTGTATCCTACCGTTTCTAAGGGGGCCAAAGTAGCCAGTAGGTACACCCATTCCAGTAGTGGTGCATGGAGGTGTGTGTGTAACTCGGGAGAATTGCCTCATTCGAACTTTTAATCTGGTCACCAGACGCACCTAGCCTTGCTGCAACGGCTCTGGTATTTGGAATGGCGCACAGGCAGTTCAATAATATAAACTTCTCCTGAGCCACCACACATAGATTCAATGTTCAGTGATAAGATATCAGTGCAAGTATAATCTTTTTTAACCCTGCTTGTTGCTGTGCTTGAGATCAGATTCCAAAGGTGAGTTTGTATGTGGTCCTATGAATTGTGGTCCAACACTTAGAATGAGTTCATATAACGCTTCATGAGACTTCTCCAAAGCCTAGCCTGTATTCTGCAAAATAGTTGTTAGCGGCTTAGAAGGGTACAGAACTCTCATGAAGTGTACTTTAATTTTTCCTTTGCAGAAGATATTTCCATAAAGTCTTACTATTAGGCAGTTCTCCTGCTCTCTGATCTGGCAGGGCCTCCTCTGATTGGGTCTTTTGATAGTATGGCACTGTTTGGAAGGACTAATGTTGGGTCAAGGTACCTCGAGGCAAAGTAATAGCTGAATGTGACCGCAACCTCTAGCAGGATCCTAAAAGCACAAGCAAAACGCCCATATCCAGTGCCTCCTGTACCATCTAGGGTCAAACTGAATTGGAACTATCAAAAATAGAAGAAAGACTGTTCACATGGCAGTTCTGCTTCCCCATCATATACTAGGAACTACTGGACAGAGACAGATTAGACTACCAGCTTTTTGATGCAATTGACTGACTTACATTACTCATTAGCAGCTGTTAGCATAAAACCATAGAATTTTAGAAATCATGCAAAAAAACCTGCATGCTGTTAGCTGTAATGCTTTGTGATGGCTCTTCTTCCTCTGAAACAAGTCCTGTAACATCCCTAAGCCTCAGCACCTCCATCTGTAAAACAGAATTAACAGCACCTTTCTATCCTACCAAGTCTTTAGGAGGGCAAACAAATTCTATTGTAGGAGTTTCTCAAATACCCTGAGGTATTGAGGCAGTTACCCTATTAAGTATACAAATATATAAGCTTTGGAAAGGAGCCAGTCCTACTGCTACATCTCACTGGTGCTACTGCTGCTGATTTAGGCCTGACCCTGCTAGACTTCTGCCACTTCCCTCCGTATGTGCACAGAGGAGAGAAAAATCACAAAACTTCCATTGCAAATTCATGATGGTAACAGCACACACTTGGACACTTTTTCCCTTTGTGGGTTTGTTCCTCCTGTATTACCTTTTACAAGGTTTTACAGTTCCTATTTACTTCTAAGTTTGATTGTTACCCTGTGATTGCTGAGGTACAAAAAAAGGAAAACAAAGGGGAGTGTGAGGAATAAATGAAATAGAGAGGATTTGGTTAGTAAAGTACAGGCAGTTCTTTTCCCTTTACGTAGCCCAGCACTCAAAGTCTTTCATTGCCAAGGTTACAAGCAGCTTTTCACAAGCATCTCTGGTTGGGAATATAGTATTTCTTCCCAGTGACACTATTTTGTTTGCCTTGGCGTGCAGGCATTGTAATCAAGTCTATATATTACAGGATTGTGCCTTAGCACAAACGGCAGGCATTTCAAACCCTATTTACTTAGGTTTCTTCCTTGCCCGACAAATTATCTAAAAATAGATAATCAAGACCTCATACTTTACATCTACGTCATTCCTTTTGGCTTGAATGAGGTAAGGAATGTAGTTGTTCTTTTCCTTGTCTCTTTCACTAACTGTTTGGATCTTTTAGTAAACAGATAAGTCCCCCTTTCTCCTTCCTCCTCTTTTTTGTCTTGCTTGTGAACAGCCAACAAGCTAGGAAAGCCTTGTTATGATAATGTCGTCTCCTTTTTGCTTCTGTCACACTTTTATTGCCGAAGATAAGGGCATTGGAATTGCTATCCAGATATGTCCTCTGCCATCCAAGTTCTTCTCTGATCATGGTAACCCACTGGTATTTCTGCTCCTATGTAGTACATTTTAGCTGTAACCGCTTCATCCTTGGAATTGCAGTCTGGGTTTGTTTCAGAAAGGGTTGATCCTACCTTCTGCATTACAGAATACTGGAATGGCATCCTGTGAGAACCCGATGGAATGCAATTCTGTGGTACATGGAGATTCAGTGCAAAAGGATGCTGTTACCAAATGAAGAGCTGGGGTGTTGCCAGAATACAACTGCACCCTACAGGAATTAGCTTCTGAAAGCAGCTTTTAGACAAGTAGGCCTAAGAAATGCTCGCAACCAACATATAAGTATTTGTTATGCTTAACATTTCCTATCTTTCCATGGCTCAGAATAACTTTTGTGTTCTCTAGTATTTAACTAGTACCTGACTGGTAGAACAGGACATAACCCAGGGTCAAGTTTGTCTTTGCTTTAAACAGTCACATGTTCACTGAATTACACACAGTTGTGCAAAAGATAGAAGTGTAGAGTCATATATAAGGTAAAATTCTTAACTTACTGAAATTCACAGGGATTTTCCCAGTGGCTTTCAGAGGATTCAGACTTGAGTATTATGTTGGAATGATGTTTACAGAGTAGGATGGACAATAAAAGAAGCTTAGGTGAAAGAGGAGAGGGAACAAGTTTTCAAAACGTTTGAGTGAAAAAAGGGTAGACTGAGTAGCAGAAAGGATTTCTAGACTAGCTATGACCTTGGGTTTAGTCACACTGAAAGTGAAGCCATCAGTGATGCAGAGACATACTCAGGGTCTCGCACATGAGTCAGTTCCTGTTCTGTCCAACTGTTAATACTCTAATTAATAATCATCTCAATAACTTCATTAAATGAGGCCTTATGGACTATCACAATGAAAGTAAAGAATGACAGGCCCCGATTTAACTATTCCTGGTGTTATATAGACCCAACTCTGCACTTGGAAGCGAAGCTACCTCTGAAGTGATGGTATGTCCCCAGATAGGCCATGAGCATGCTCTGTTCCTTTATTTTCTGTATACAATAAAAATTACAGGACTTTTGCTAGAGGGAAAAAAGAGAAAGAAAGAAAATACAGAAAGAAAATATCAGAGAATAAATGAGCAGGTATTTTCTTTGTAAGTTACTCCAGGGATAAAAAAACAGACCTAAGGATGTTTGCCCTAGTTGAACTGTGTAAGTAACCACTTCACATTTCCCAGGGAAAGTAAACACCCTAGTCTGACAAGAAGGTTTTTGAGGCCAAAACCTTCAGTCTTTTTTTTTTTAATGGCTTGTTCATTCTTTCTTTGTCTAGCTTTCTCTGTCTAGAATTACGTAATTACAAACCCAAACCAAAATGCTCCATTCCAACCAGACAGGGCAAAGGAAACATTACAGAATGGGGAAGCCCTCCCCTTTTCAAGCCTCCTTACCGATCCCTATTCTTGCCGTGCCACTGGGCTACATAAAAAGCATGATCTCGCAGCAGAGGAAGGATAGATGGTGACACAGCAAGTCAGGAAGCTGTATAACAATGCAGGACTATTATTTTGCCACTGGTATACAAGTGTTGCTTAGCCATGGGCAGTTGGAAAGCAGTTCATGAGTTCTGGACTAACAGTGACACTGCCCTTCTACCCCAAGTGCCTGATGTTTTGTTGTAAGAGTCACAGCTTTTCTAAGCAGGTAGAAAGTCTACCTGAACTGATTTGAGGGGGGAGTAGAAAGGGACAGAAGAATTTGATCGCGGACTTCAAATCTGTCAGTTGTTTGAGAAGATAGAATTAAAAAAAAAAAAAAAAAGCCATCAGATCCAGATCAAAGTTTTCAGAGTTGTGGAGTATCTTTGTCTATCAGTATCTTATACCATTTCTTCTGCCCAGTTATTAACAACTGTGAGAGTGGAAAAACTGGCAGCAGCCAGTTAACCAAACTTTGGGGAAGTTCAGAGTTATCAGAGATCCTAAAAGCTTGGGCTGAGCTCAGAGATATGTGGAAAGGCATGAAAATCTGTGTACATTTACCTAGGTATCACTCACACATCTCATTCTGCCCACATTTATAAGCCTTATACAATGCTATAGTATCAGAACTCTTTTACACTGCCTAAATTCAGTAAGAAGACAGACTTCACTTCCAAAGCAAGTTAGTCTCCAAGTAAGTGTATAATGTGTGACATGTCCAAATCACCTTTTTATTGATGTTGAAGTTATTTTTGGCAGAGGAAGGAAAGTTTTTCCCTCCCTCCCCCTTTTTTTCCAATCACATAAGATTACGGTATGTCTGTACCGTAATCTAATGCCCTGTGGGCAATTCAGTACCTTGCCCAGAGATTTGTGAGTAATATTACTATGAAACCTTCCACTTTATGTCTTCTGAAAAAAACCCTCTGGTAAGAGGTTAAGCTAAATCACTTATTTAACATGGGAAAAGGGGATAGACTACCTATTTTTTTAAAACATACGTTGTTTTTTGGTTTTGTTTTGTTTTTTTGCTTGTGACCCACCACCTAGCCTGCCCTGAAAAACTGCACAGTATAACGAGACATTCACAGAGGGCTGGAAAACGGGGAGAAGCAGCGATGCCTGTCCCAAACCGACACCGGGCACCATGTACAAACCTGCCTTGCCCGTGATACCGGACTCACACCGTTAGCCGGCATAAGCGAGAAAGGAGCCAAGCCCCCGGTGGCGGGGAGAAAAGCCCCTTCCCCCCCAACCGCGGGCAGCCTGGGGGCGTCCCCCTTCGCTGCCCCCTCGTGTGCCTGGAGACAGCACAGAGCAACAGGCGAGGGGA
>NW_010532918.1:0-2281 GCF_000687285.1 Phaethon lepturus
GGCAGGAGAACGTCCCTCGATGCGCGCGGCGACTGCCCGGGTTACCCACTTTTGTACGCGTTGGTAGGCAGCGAGGGAGCTTTTGCAGCGGCACATATGTGAGAGAGTGCTGCCATCTTTTGGCTATGCAAATCAGGAGTGGTAGAGAGGCGTTGGAGGGGGCCTATGGTGACTTGCGTTGGCCGGGAGCACGTTGCTCGCGCACTACTTTATTTGGTTCTGTGTATTTTTACTGTTATTCCCATCACCATGTGTTATTCCTGTTACTGCGTGAAGTGACCTGGGTGCGAGGGGAGAGCCCTGACCTCTGCTTAGCGCTGAGCTGAGCACCCAACCAAGCGTACCGTGTTGCGGGGCACCAGCATCCCTCTCTTCCAGACAAAATACTTGATCACAAGTATCTATTTTTACTGTTTCAACCCAACATAGCTAAAGATTTTCTGTAAATTTGAGAATTAATTATTGAATGATGGAAAGTCTCAGGCTTATCTGATTCAGTGGTACACTGCAATATCTGGAGCCGTGTAATTACCACTTTCCCGGGTTTAAAAATGGAGTTTACAATCAGCAAACAAGTGAGCACTCTATTTTATACATGGTGTTTACTCTGTGTGTTGCCTAGGATTGAACGGTAAACACTACCACTAGGCACAACAGGTTGCAGAAATGAACTTTATAAAATAGGATATCTGGTCCCTTTCTGGTGAGCACCATCCAGGGCTAAGCATGACTCCATCCATCCATCCATCCATCCATCCATCCATCCATCCATCCATCCATCACCACAAAATCCACCAGTGTGGTTTCTCTCAAAGAAAATGGGTTATGCTTTAACAGCTCCGGGACACCATCAGCTGTAGAGGTTACTTGTTTGTGTAGCAGCCTTTTTTTTTTCATTTGTGTGGGTCCAAACAGCTCATCAGTGGTCCTTTGCCTTTGAAAAGGAACAGAAGATGGAAATTATTGGAAAGATAGAAGTGAACACTTGTGGCTGCCGTGGCTGGAGGTAGGAAACGCGACCTGACGGCTTGCTTCCTACATGAGGCTGGAGCTGAGCAGCCACCCACGCCGCAGTGGCATGTTTTGAACTCCAGCAAGGTTGCTTTGTGCTGTGTGATCCCTGCCCCACTGGGAAGCACCAGCCACTGGTGCTCGGTCTGGTTCCATCGTGGCCACGGTCCTGCCCGATGGTTTGGCTGCAGCTACGTGGTGCTGGACTGAACTACCTCCCCGGGGGCTCACCGTGGTCGAAACATCTCTTTTGGGGTGAATGCTTTTGGGAGAACAGCCCTGTGAAAATAGCCCTGAAAAGCTATCATCATGAGCATTTGCTCTATAGGTCACTCCTATCCTTCCCGTGGTGATAAAGCCAATATTGGAGCAGCCTTGAAAGAAGCAAGAAAAATTGCCTGGGGAGATGAGAGGATCAAACTGTGCCAGGTATTTTGTTGATACAGATGTGATCCATTTGAATGTGACATCTCTGGCAGTGACATAAGCTGCTTTCCCAAATATAAGGCTGTCAATATATCACTTTTCCAATATAGAAGAATAAATTTCAGTGATACTGCACTGAAAGAAGGTGAGGGGGTGGGGGGACGGGGACCTGCTCTGAGCTAATAGCCCTTGCTGAGAATATGCATGTCGAACTAGGGCGTTTCAGGCTGTTTTTCTTGCCTCTGCCCAAATCAACAGCGGTGAGTCATCACGGCAGACGGTATCGGCTGGCACCGACGGTATCGGCTGCCACGGTGTTCGCAGCGGTTCATAGCACAGCCTGCCAAAACCCACTGCTTTCCTCTGCTGCTGACAGGAGCGGGACTCTGATCCTGGCCATCCTCGGCACCAGAACAATGATTGCTCCGTGGAAATGTGGCTTCAGGAGACAGAGACCCTACCTTTTATTTTCAGTACCAAAAGAAGCGGTGCGCCGCTCCCGTGCTGGGATGGGAGATTGCAAAAGATGGGGCAGAGTCTGTCCCAGCGGGCGCTGGGGAAGAGGAGCCATGAGACGGGCGGCCCAGTGCTTCTGCCCGGCAGACCCCACGGGCGCAGCCCCCCGAGGGTCTGAGTGTCGTGGTACCATTGTGGTAGTGATACAGGAACTCTGCAAAGGGTAGCAAAGCAAAGGGCTGGTTTTAGCCCCCTTCTCCCCTACTTGCTCCTTGTCCTCCCTGATGCCACTGCGGCTGCTGCCAGAGCATCCCCACAGCTGCCAGAGCATCCCTTTGGCTGCTGGAGCATCCCTACAGCTGCCAGAGCATTCCTTTGGCTTGTGGGG
>NW_010532918.1:2312-8584 GCF_000687285.1 Phaethon lepturus
TCCCTCCGGCTGCCAGCCCAGCGTTTCCCCTACCCCAGCCCAGCTCAGCCAGGATTAAAGCGCAGGGGGGCCGGGGCCAGCTGGGCCATGCCACAGCGTCCGTGCAGCTGAGCGCCTGTCTCGTGGAGACCTGGATGTTGGGTGGGGAAAGGGCAGTTTGGCACCCTGGTGTCCCCAAACCCATGACTGGGGGTCCCCACATGCACCACTTGCACAGAACTGGTGCAAGGTTGGTGGGGTCCAACTCCTTCCCCAGGGGGAAACGCGGGGTGGGGATCGGTGCCTGGGGCTCCCCATCGCCCTGCGTGTAGGAGGCACGGCTCAGCACCTGCTCTGCCAAATCCACCACTGCTCACCCCAAAACCTCCTGGCTGGTGGCTCCAGAAGGGCCAGCGTGGCACTTGGCGGCGTGGCGCGGGCGTCCTGGGGCAGGGCCAGCGCTGCGGGGGCCACACAAGCCCTCTCCTCCAGGACCACCCGTGCACACTGCCGGGGACCGGGGAATAGCGGGAGTTCCCTAGGAAAGCTGCAGGACGCGGATGGCGCTGAGCGGCTTTTGCTGAGCAGCCTGGTGTAATTTAGAAGGAGAGCCTCAGGACTTGTCGTCATTTTCCAGGATTGACCAGCAGGGCTTAGCAAAAGGTCAGTCCGCGGCTGGAGCCGACCGGCAGCCCTCGAGGTGCAGGTACATACCCACAGCACCAGCAAGAGTAGCAAACGACGAACATGCTGGCAGGACCTGGGAGGATTTTGTTCACTTGGCTGCAGAGGGGGGTATTTCGGTAGCTTTTCAAAGTCAATAGCGATGCCCTTTTGTCTCGGAAGTCCTTGTCGCCACAGCTCCTCTTTGCCTCTTGCTTGGGAACGGCAATGCAGCTGAATTGAAAGGAGTGGAGCTGAAAGCCGCTGCTTCGGCACAGCCTGGGCTTTGCCCTGCGACAGCCCCAGCCGCTCCGCTCAGGCTCCGGAGAGAAGACAACCTTCTGCGCTGCCCAGCTGAGCCCCTGCGCCGAAAGCGACGGGCTGGGAGAGCGTGAGCCTGCACGGTGTCCGGTACCGGCGCGGCCAGGCCAGGCCGGTCCCTCAAGGCGTTCTCCCTTGAACGCCAACCTCACAGGCATTGATCAACCAGCCAGGCAGATTAGATTTCTGCAGCCAAAGCTGATGCTGATATCCACTGACTGGAAATCACGCCAGAGCACAGGCAGTTAAATAGGAAGGTGTTTCCTATTCCTGCACAAGCATTTCTCAAGGAGATAAGGATTCATAATAAGAGGAGGCAGAGGAGACATGCAGCCAGGCTGAATTAGCAAGGAGTTTGGTATGCTTTTGGTCTGATGGTTACTACAGCCTCAGGAATTTGCTAATTAGCTGTGTGGGACAACTAATTATCTTGTCAGCCAGTAAGTCAAATAGCAATTCAGTTTAGCCACACTTTTTTTTTTTTACTTTTTTTTTTCTTTTGCTATTTGGAAGAATATTTGGCACTTTGGCATCTCCGTGCACTGTTGCGGTGCTGCACAGGCTGCAGCTCATTAACCCCCCGGCTCTGCGGGAAGGTGGGCTCCCACCCACCCGGTCTCTGGGGTGACACTGCACCCAGCCTCACTCGCTGCTGCAGCAAAGCAAAGCAGGACAGAATGTTGGGGTTTGGGTTTTGGGGTTTTTTTTGCAATGCACAAGGCCCTGAATTACATCTCAAGGCTGGGGCCAAAAGACAAGCCCAGAGCAAATGGGAGCTTTCAGCTGGCTACAGGGGCTGTGGTCCCCAAGGGCCAGAGCCAGTGCAAAAGAAAAGACGGAACGTTTTTCGGGAGAGGTGTGGGCCTGAGCCAGCAGCACACTTTTGCATTAAGCGGGTACCCTGGTTGCCCCAGGCCCTAATCTCCTCAGCCTTGTACGCTTCCTGTGTGCACTGGATGGGGCAGAAATTAATAGCTGGAAAAGGCATTTTTTCCCACCTAGTTGGTAAACATTTTAGTCTGTGGGCTTAACCCTGCTCTGAGTGCTACCAGAGTAAATCTGAAGTTCATTTAATTTATTAGAGATACCCCAGGTGTAATGAAATGCAGAATTCATCCCTGCATCTGATGCGGGATCAACATCCTGGGCAGCATCAATGCTGCATTTTCCCCCATCAGTGTAAGAGTTACCTCCCCCACCTCCACTAGAGCCAAGGGAGAGGGAGACCAGGGCATAACTTACATTATTCATAAGCTGAGTCCTAATGAGGCTAATCACCAGCTAATTAAAGCTAATTAGATATGTTGCGATGCTTTGCCCTAACATACAGCATGGGGAGTTCTTAGCTGAAGAATCTGAAACAATTTCTTTAGAATACATTCCAAAATTAATTTAATATACGATGCCTGCTGGGACTGGGTGAGTCAGAGTGCTGTGATGGGACTGTGAATGTGCTGCAATTCATTTCTACTAAAGTTTAAATAAGATTGATGGAGCCATAAAAACATTATTGAAGAGACTTCATGGTAGAGCCTAGAGGGGGAAATAAAGCACAGCAACAGGCTTTAGGTTTTGTAGCATCCTCCCACCTCTCTGTACGGGTGTGATGGTGGTAAGTCTTCTTCACTGGATGGGTTTGGGTCTGCAGAGAGCTGTGGATGGCTGTAGGCTGGGGTGGATGCTTGGGACTTGCAAGAGTTGCCAAAGCTCTGCAAGGAGATTTCCCAGGAGATGAGAGACTGCCTGTGGATCCAGATCTAGTAGAAGCTTAAGGTTACCCTGAATTTTCTGATTTAGATCTGAGGTTTTGCCAGAATTGGCCTTGAGGAAGAAAGCTTGCAAACTTGGTGAGGTCTGAGGCTAGCATGGTGGGCATAACACGGTGGGGATGTGAAAGTCTCAGCTGACTGGAGCTGCAGCTCCTGAACAGCTGAGATCCTCAGACTGGCCTTTTTCAGCTGCAAAGTCATATTCAGTTGCCTCCTAATGCCTTTCATTAGCAAACACACCAAGCACTGGTCCCAGTAGTATTCCTTTCCTTTTCACCCACCGAGGACCTGAACATGGCCCAGTGGTTGAAGGGTAAAAATGTTCAGGTCCAAAGGACGCAGGCAAAGACTGGATTTGGCCAACTCACTACTCCCTTGGGCCATTTTTTAAAAACATCCCATGAGTGGAGATCTCAAATCTCTTCCTGTATTCCTTGAAACAGTGATAGGAGAGTAGACCAGAAGCAGCCCTTTGGCTGCCTGGGATGAGTCAAGGCTGTGGCAGGGAAAGGTGGTTTGGAACAGAAACCAAAAAATCCAGAACTGCTGAAGGTTTTGCTGAGAGTTAGTGGTGCTCAGACAGTTCAGAGATGGCTTGGGATGCCACAATACCTCTTGGAAAAGAGCATTCAAACTCCTACAGGAGAAATCAAACTCTGTTGCCGGCTGCCGTGCCTGGGAGAGTCTTTGCAGCAGCAGGCGACTGCAGTGAGGAAGGGAGATGCTGCAAGGGTCCAGGCACATCTCGCTGAATCTGAGGCTATTCCTCTGCACCCCTTTTTCTCCAGGGCAGCTGAAGCTGGTTTCCCCCCTCCTCACCCCACTCCTCCTCAGCAGTGCCGGTGCCTCTGCCTGCGGGGCTGTGCAGCGAACCCCACCGGCAAACCCCGCCAGGCTGGAAACCGGAGGCTGCCCATCTGCCACAAATGCTTTTGGAAGCAGAGCAAAAGAAATTGGATGGATGGTATAATAAAACTACAAAGGATTATTGGCTTTGGCTTGCTTTTCAAAGATGAAGGAGCTCTTTCAAGTGTCTTGGGCTTCATTTATCACCTAGATAGAGACCAGCACAGGCAAGTACATTTATGGTGCAAGATATCTCCAAAGGTCGGTCTTTATACTTCACAGCTGTGAGGTATCAAACCCTCAGCTTTTTAATGATAGTTCAGTCAAAGTAAGCCATAAAGAGGAGCAGCAAGTATATGTGCAGCTGTGGGAGCCTGCAACCAGAGGCTGGGCATCAGTGGGCCCTGGGCAGCTCCGCTTTCCCAGGCTCGTCACGCTCCCGCATTGCTGGCATCCTTCAGCGGCAGGGATGGCCCAGGGAGGGCAACAAAAAGCCTGCTATAAAACGTTTACAGGCATCCCGTTTTGGCTCAGCCCTCTCCATTTGGGCTTGTAGAAAAGTTTAGTGGTGGCTGCTAAGGTTTTCAATGCTGCACGTGTGCAGCTGACACTGGAAATCTCTTTCCAAATGTGCTGGGACCTCAGCTTCAGGGCAAGAGCAAGAAAGACCCAGGACACACCAGGATTTCCAGCCGGGATATTTCTATCATTAACGGATAAAAAGCGCTGGAGCAGAATCCTTCTGAGTAATTCAGAGTCTCCCTTTGCAACTGGGTGTGTGACTCATCAACATGTTGACACATACTCAATTTAGTAAAATCTGGTATTTGTTTCACTAGTAGTGTTGATGTACAAAAGGCATCGAAATTAAGTGCTGCATGTTAAAGATCAATTAGCTTTTACTCCCACTGAAAATGACATTGGTATTTGGAAGACATACGTGTACCCACATCCCCACTTACGCTCGCTGGGAAATTTATGGCCCTCTCCCCAGCTGCAGAGAGGCCATTTCCTCTGCAGTGAACTTGAAACTTTGGTTTCTAGCTCTGATCTTTCTTCATTTAATTCCTTCCTGCACACGAAAACGTAAGTTCCTGGGAAGAGCGAGGAGGTTGATGCTGGCCGGGACAGACTGGGAGCTGCCTGCTGTGCTTCAGAGCTTGCGCCCTTCTCCTGGGGCTAATTTTGGGTAACCAAAAGGGGTGACTCACATCATGTGTGTGGGCTGCAGGTGGAAACACATCACCTGCCATGCGAGCTCCACCCCTGGGGTCGTTAACAGCCGCTTAAGGGGAGAAGAGGAAGGAAGCACCATCACAGGAACCCCCAAGGGAAGTGCTGTGAGCTGCGGTGCAGAGGTTTGCAAGGCTCCGTGCTGCCCTACCAGAAGACATGAGGTGGGGGAAAGTGCGGTGACGGTGCTTGCCTGGGCTACCGGAGACACGGAGTTATGGCTGTCCCAGGCCCCACGGGCATCCTTATGCGGGTGGCATAGGGCCATGCTGATCGCTGGGGTGCTGCTCTGCTGGTATGAACAGAGGGGCTCTTGCTGCTGATTTTCCACCCAGAGAGCTTTGTTTATCAGTTTCCTGAGATCTTGGGCCCCTCTTTTAAAAGAAAGTGGTATTTTGCAGAGTAAGCCACATCTCTCAGATGCATTATTTAAAGCAGCAGTCATCCTTAAATGTGGGGTGGCACCTGCCCGGGCTTTCCTGTTCCTGTGGCTGGTGTTGCAAGGAGGTGGAGGAGGCTGTTGCTCAATGCCTGTGACTAATTCTCCCCTCCCTGCCCGCAGCTCTCACGGGGAGTGGACACCCGCCATCACCCCCCGCCCCGCTGGAACCCGGGGTGGCTGGCACAGGGCTCGGCGTCAGCAGACCTGGGCCAAAATAACCCTGGGGAAAGGGGGTCGGGGGCTCTTCTCAGCCCGATATCAGGTCCCCTGATGTGGTTAAGGGGGCTGGAGAGGGGCTGCTGCTCCGGCAGGAAGGGTGTGCTCAAGAAACTTCTTGCTGCCAAAAGACACCTGAGAGGTGGTCGCAGGTGGCAGCTGTGCTGGCTTCAGCCATCACTCGAGTATAATAAAATGAAAGAAACCAGCACAGAAGGGAGGCGATTCTTGCGCTGGATCGGTTCCCCAGTGTGGTTTGCACTGTGCCTCCCAAAACAAGGTATAGTGGCCCAGTTTGGGCAGGACTGAGCTGGTGGGGAGAGGTTCTGCCTGGGCCGGCCCGGCCCCTGCGAGGAGGGCGTTGTGCCAGGGGCCGCACAGGTAAAACACAAGGCTCCCTCCTGCCATTCCTCTCTCTTCCGGACGCAGAAGTTCACATGCTGCTGCATAAAGGTTATGGGCACCTTTTCCTGTGCTTTGGCTTATTTTCTCCTCCATGTCTGTGTGAAGACAGACGCAAACTGAGTTTGGTACAGCCTAGCTACGGCAGTGATTCCAGCTGCCGGGAACAACAGACTGGAAAGACAGAGGGACGCACGTGCTCTGCCTCTCATTTACGCCGGTCGTAGCTGTTATTTGTCATTTCCAACCGTGTGCACGACTGTCAGTTTAATCAAGTTGCTCCTTTTAACACCAGATTTGCTCAGGGGCTCCTTTCCATCCCTTCCTGTGCCAGGACCCAGCACGGACAGGGCGGGGGAAGGCCGCCCTGCGGCCTCCCCGGAGGGCCGGTGCGCGCGGAC
>NW_010532919.1:0-7405 GCF_000687285.1 Phaethon lepturus
CGTGGCACGGCCGCGCGTCTCCTGCCCCGGGAGCTCTGCAGAGAGCCTCTGGTGGCCTTGTCTCTCAGGAGAGAGCGCTGCCCGGCGAAGCCACCCTGGAGCCGGGGAAAGCTGGTGCTGGTGCTGGCGGCACACATCTCCCCTTGGTGCTGCTGCTCCATCAGATCTGCTGCTGCTTGGATCCCAAAATTGCTCCCTTCTGTTTTCTCAAGAGCCGCAGCAGGTCTAACACAAGACAGCCTTTCTTCATCCCTATCCGGACAGCAGCACCCGGATTTGGGGCTTGTGGAAGAAGCCACTCGCCCACGCTCCCCGTGGTCCCAAGTGTGCAAGGGCTTCACGGGTGGCTTCTTGGCACCACATTCCCAAGCCTCATTGGGACTTTTCTGGAGACACGTTCCCAGTTTTCTGCTACTCCATCACATATTGTGTCTCCCCAGGCGTGACCCCACAGGGCACGGGGGGTTGTCAGGGATGCTTTCCTAACTTCTGACAGCCTGGGAGGATGCGAGAAGCTCATGTGTTCAACAGCTCATCGCTGACCTGCACTGTGCAGGTGGGACCAAGCTCTCAGGTGCTCATCAGCAGAAATCATGGCAAGACACTGGTGGTCCGCAATGTCCCGCTCCTCTGGCTGAAGACTCTGGTGCTCTGCAAGCAATCTCTCTGAATCACAGAATCACAGAATCATTAAGGTCGGAAAAGACCTTTAAGATCATCAAGTCCAACCATCAACCCAACACCACTGTGCCCACTAAACCATGTCCCAAAGTGCCACATCTACACGTTTTTTGAACACTTCTAGTGACGGTGACTCCACCGCCTTCCTGGGCAGCCTGTTCCAATGCTTGACCACTCTCCCCGTAAAGAAATTTTTCCTAATATCCAGTCTAAACCTCCCCTGGAGCAACTTGAGGCCATTTCCTCTCATCCTATCACTGGTTACTTGGGAGAAGAGACCAACACCCACCTCGCCACAACCCCCTTTCATGCAGTTGTAGAGAGCGATGAGGGCTCCCCTCAGCCTCCTCTTCTCCAGACTGAACACCCTCAGTTCCCTCAGCCGCTCCTCATCAGACTTGTGCTCCAGACCCCTCCCCAGCTCCGTTGCCCGTCTCTGGACACGCTCCAGCACCTCAGCATCCTTCTTGTAGCGAGGGGCCCAAGAGTCCGGGCTGAACAGTCAGCCTCCCTTCCTGGGAGCCCTCCACCCTGCACAGGTCCCTGCCTGCTGGCAGACCGTCCTTGCAGCTCAGCACTTCCCATCTCTCCACAAAGGCTTGTGGCAATGGGAAAGATCATGAAACCCTGCCGGGAGCAGTTCCCTGGGCACGTGGCGTGGTCTCCGCAGAGGGGCACGAGGAGCAGGAGGCAGGTGGGCTCTGGCAGCGCCCGTGAAATGAGGGGAGGCTGCAGGTGGAGGTGGAAGGGGTCAGCAATTGCGGGAGCTGCTCCTGCCGGGCTATCAGCTGGCTGCTCCAGTGCTGTCCGTGCCGGGTGGTGCCCCTTCCAGGCCTGTGCACCCCTGCGCACCCACTTCCCAAGCCTCGCCGTGCCACCTCGGCTGGAATGCCACACAGGTCATTTATGCATCCCCAAAGCTTACGCTTGCCCTCGCATCAGCATGAGCCCGAGCGCTCTCCCAGGGCAGGGTGGCATGCCTTTGCCTTCCCGTGGAGGTTCCCGTTCAGGCTGTCCTCCCTTGTAGGTCTGTCACAAAGCCAGAGCCGGGTTTAACCTCAGTCTTTGCCTCCGATCCTGCCTCTCAAGGGATGCTGTGACTCCCACAAAGCAATCCTGGAGGCGTGGAGGCAGGTGATTAAAGCTGCCATGCCTGGGATCGAAGCAAGGGCAGTTCTCACTGCGACACGTCTCCTCGGCGTGGTGGGTGGAGGTGAAGGTGGCTCAAGCCTGGCCCTGCAGGGCTGCGGCAAAGGCAGGGACCCGAACGTGATGGGACTCGGGGCTCAGCCGGCTTAGCGGTGCTTTGGGGACAACTGGGGGGAGGAACAGGGAAGGTTCATGTAGCTCTTATTGGCAGATGCGTGAGATGATTTGTTTGAGCCAAGTGCTGTTGAGAAAATAGATATTAACCTCCAGAGAGCTAACAGAAAGAAAGAGGAAATGCAGCGGGTAAAACGTGGGATGGAAATTGGGAGGCAGAGGTGGCTGAGAGCGCACGCAGCCGATGCAACACAGGCACGGGGAGCCTGCTGGGGACGGGGGCATGGAGGAAGCCTGGTGGAGCTGCGGGACCACCCGGCCAAGCAGGGGGGCATCCCGAAACGAAATCCTCCTGCGGGAGCGGGGTGCCGTGTTCCCAAACTCATCCTCCTCAAAAGCAAAAGGCAGAGATGGAGGATTCAAAGCCACGATGCTGGAATGCACAAAAGGTAGCAAATCCCCGAGCCCGGATGACACATCTGGAGTCCTCAAAGAGCTAAAAACCAAGTGACTAAGCTCTGAGCAATAACACACAAATTCACATCCTCCAACTATTGGACCGGGGGCAGTAAATGCTGGGCCTACATTTTAAAGAAGGCCCCGGGGTGTGCTAGGGATTACAAACCAATAAGCTTTGCTTCAGCGCGAGGAAACGGTTGAAACAATTATGCAGAAACGTAATTAGAAATCTCGTAGAGCGGGGGTTCCTGAGCTGCCATATCCAGCCCCTTCAAATGAGTGCACATCGCCCGAGCCGCTCCTCTTTTCTAGGCCAGGTTATTCGTAGGTCTGGTCCCCTCGTGGACGCACAAGCGGTGCCCACGCAACAGGAGGCACAGTTTTGGGACCGGGGTGGAGGGGCTGGCTGCAAGCAGAGCTGCCTCCGAAGCTGTGAGCAGACCCCAGGGCCTCGGGGACAGCAGGACGCTGGTCAGACCGAGGGGTTTAGCCTGTGCCAAGCGGCTGGCACCCGGGCTAACAGCAGCAGGTCAGACCCAGGCTTTTCCTTGCCTCTTCATCTCCCCCGAGGTGCTGCGTCCAGTGCGGACGTTCTGCACAAACAAGGGGAGCGCTTGCTGGGAGGAAGGAGCACATTCAAGCACGAAAGGGAGCCTGCTGCTCGTCCACAGACAAGGGAGAGGCCGTGGGAGCGCTGAGCAGCTCCATCCCCGGCGTTTCTGCACGTCTGCACGTCAGGATCTGGCCCCGGACTGGGAACTGGCCGCTGCCGCCAGCGGCGTGGCTCAGGGGTACTGCAGTGCCGGGGAGATGCCGGCAGCCGTGCAGCAGGTTGCCACTCGCCCGTGTTGTGTCTTTTCCTCCTTCAGGGTGCCTTTTGCACCTCCCCATATCCAGCCACCGATTCTGGGGACCCCTCAAGGAAGGTAAATCCTGCAGAGCTCACTCTCTGATTTCGCATTGGTGAAATCAGCCAAGAGCTAAACTCGCCTCATTTCCTCAGAAAACCAAGCTGAAACGTAAGGAGCGTTAACTGAACACCCAAATGACCAAACAGCCGTCAGTCCCCTGCAGCCAGCCAGGGTGTCTCTGAGTGGGCTGGTTTCACCATCAGGGACTGGGCGTGCTGCCTTCCATTAGTGCTGTTTTGGGTTCTCTTTTTTCAGTGCTAACAATAGGGTTGCAAACCAAAAAAATGTATTATGGGATCTGTTGTATCACTTCCTCCCCTCCCGCTTTCCTAAATAGGTGGAGCGGCGTGGCAGGGTCCGCAGGGTTTTAAATGCCTGACTCAGTCTGAAATAAAACCACCCGAAAAAGACTTTTGTATAATACCTTTTGTGACAAAGGTCCCTGCAAGGAACCTCAGGCCCTCGGGACCCATTAGCAAAGGTCCCGATGCTCAGAGAGTACCTCTTTGCCTGCTCCAGTCTTTTGGAGGTCACCGTGCCCCCCGAGCAGCCCTGCTGAGCCCCCCACCCCCGTTTCTTACGAGGTGGGGGTACAGGCAGGCAGCTGGCACAGATGAGTGTTTCTGCCCTGGGCTTTTCTTGGCAGCAAGAAGAGCAAGCACGTCCCTCGAGGACCTCCTCTGCCTGCCTTGTGCCCCGGGGCGTTCGCGCACCTTTCTCTAGAGCATTTTCCCAGGGCACCACAGAGGCTGCAGGCTGGTCTGGAGGGATGCTGGTCTGGAAATCCCCACCGCAGCTTCACACAGCATATGCCAAGGGGCCTGAGGACAAGAAATCAGGAGGGACCCCCCGCCCTGCTCTTAACTGTTGAAAAAGTAGGACAGGTCTCCCAGGCTCTCCTGTGCTCCTTCCATCACTCCCAGCATCTCTCCAGTTCGCTCCCTCCTAACCCTGCCCTCTCTTGCTCCACCAGCGTAATCCTCAAACGCAGAAGCGTCCCCGATTTGACTGCACCCCCCTTGAGCTGGGCCTGGCTGGTGCCTCACAGGACACTAATACTGCAGGCGTGGAGTCAAAAAAGCAAAAGAGAGGCAGGGAAGAGGAACACGTCGCCCAGCCTGAGAACTGCCCCTTCAGCCCAGCTAAAACAGCCACTGCAGGCAGCTCAGCAGCCTCTTGGTGCTAGATGGGCTGCCTGCACTCCCAGGCATCCCCAGGATGGACCAGAAGGTGGTGAGCACCATGCACAGCACTGGGGAGTCTGGTGCTGGTGTCCCTGCAGGGCTGACGCGGCGGAGCGATGGCGTTACGATTGCCCTGTCCTCCCCATATCTCCTATGCCTTCCGCAGTTAGACCCTCGCAACCGTCTGTGGGGCTGCACTGGGGTGGAGTGGGTTTTGTGCAAGGGTCAACAGCTGAGCTTTGACTTGGGGCCAGCCCTGCTTCAGCTTGACAGGCTTTGAACCCCCAGGGCAGCCCCTGCACGGAGTAGGGGAGCAGGGGGAGAGCACAGGCTCCCCTTCCCACTCTCATTTCGGCAGCCTGTGCGCCAGCCGTGCCTTGCGTCCTCCCTCCCTGTGCTGCCACTTCCCACCACGGAGCACCCTGGTCACACCCCTTCACTTTCCTCACCTCTCACCGGGGGCTGACCAGCTCCTTGCACCACTTCACAACACCCTTTGCGGGGCGGCTCTCCAGCCCCCTCCGGGTCCAAGTGACACTGCTGTCATCAGATTTAATTTTGTGAGCGAAACGTCATGCGACTGGGTTCGCTAAAAATGTCTCACTGCGAGCCGGGCCGACACTCTCCAGTGTTTTTCTTTTCTCTGCTCATCTACCCCTTTGCTTGCAAACGTGTGTCTGGCACACGCAGCCCTCTCTAACGCCGGTGGCACTTCCCACGCTTGGCTCCACTTGCGTTGCTTGAGTTTTCTGGGTGGGAGAGACCACGCTTTCTGGCTACGCAGCACCGAATTTACTTTCCTCCAGCTCTTACCAAAGGCTGCAGCTCCCTTGGACACTCCTTGGACTCACGGAGCCACCTCCATACTCAGGCTTGGTGCGCCTTGATTTCCAAAAGGCTTTCCTTGCTGCCTGTTGGACGAGTCATGGTGGTTTTGCCAGGCACCTCAGCTGGATGGATGGGATCTTGTTATCCAAACCTCCCCTCCAAGTTGTCTAAGGACATTAGTTTTACTTCTTGTGATGGAGAAGACCCAGACGCTAAGATTGCTTTTTCTTCTCAGCTCCTAGATCCTGCAGCTCAAAGCCTCTTGTGACTAAAGCCTTGATTACTCTGGGCCAGGATGAGCTTGGAGGACGAGGGCAAGGCTCTGGGTAACAGGAAGAACGCCCCCCCCGTGGTGGTGACTGTCCCCATCGTTCCCGAGAGACAGGCAGACTGCCCCGAGAGCCTGGTCCCGATCCTCTCCTCACGCTGCAGGCGGTGGCCACGGACTTGTTTGCTTGCCGTGCTCTCTCACCCCCTTGCTTGCCAGGCTCACACGCACGTGGGCTGCGGTGCTTCTCGGGGGCCCTTGCACCGTGCCAAGGGAGCTTTTCTTATCTTCACAGGAATGAAAACCTCTCCCAAATCAAAGTGCTTGGGCGGCTTTGAAGAGTTTCCTCTGGAGATGAAATACGGCTGTTTGGAAGAGCGAGCGAGCGCTGCCGAAGCTGGAGCTCCTGGTGGGGCAGCGACTGGGCTGCTGGTGAGCACTGGGCCAGGTCAGTGGTCCTGGGGCTACCCCAAGCTGGGCACTCCCTCAGCAAGCCTGAGGCCAAAGGAGCCGTTCTCCAGGCTGAAACATCCCCCCGCAGACAAAGCCCACCAACACCGGGCTTTTCTAACCCATTTCTAACCGGCTGCGCGCTGGCCGTTGTGTGGCATGAAAGACAACCAACAAAGGACCGTTGTAGAGGACTACGTGGAGATGCTACAGATGTCCAAAGGGCACCTTGCGCGATAAGGTGCTGCACAAATCCTCAGGTCCCCGAGACCCACAGGGCCCGTCTGGAGGAGAAAAATAAATGCAAGGGCCAGCGTAGCAAACGAGTCTGAGGAAAGCCTCACGTCCTGGAGGAAACTACTCAGTCTGGGTTGCTCTGCTTTGAGATGCTGGATGAATGGTGGATGTGGAGGGACTAGAGACAATCTCGCTGTGGGCTTGGGGTCAGGGTTATGTGATCTGGGACTTGCCAGCACAGGCGGTACCTGCCAGCATGCCCTGGGGAGCCGAGAATGCCTGGGAAGCCAGTATGCATGCAGATTATTTGTTGTTTGATATTTTCCCTTTAATGCTTTTGTCCTAAAATAAATATACAAAAGTTCAGGGCCCTGCAGGTTGTGTCTGTTAGCAAGAGGAACGGATGACTGAGTCAGTTATTGCTTCGGAGCAGTCGATGCTATTTGTTTAGCAGGATGGGCAAAGTCTAACCTCCCTGGACACATCTTGCTCACAGCTCCTCATGACCCGGCCCCAAAGCTGGCTCGCCACCCTGCCCACACAGGGTGTCCTGGGCTTTGGGGACAAAGGGACTTTGTCAAGGGCCAAGAGGGGCGAAGGCCCACACTGGCGCGCAGGCTGGGGCGGCGATGCTCAGGGGCCGGGGCAAGCGGGATGTGCTGGCACTCTGCGTCAGCGACGTCTCCATCATCCTGGCACCTGGGCACAAGCAGGGAGCGTAAACGGTGGGCGCCGGTACAGAGCACAGCGATGCTGCCACGCGCGTCCCATCCCCAGGATGTCACCCACTGCATCCCGGGTCCGGCTGATCCCCACACCAACACAGGCACCCTGGCACAGCCACCGTGCCCCACGTGAAGATCCCAACACAAGGATCCCACACTCCAGACCCGCAGACCTCCTGGTCCAGGCTCGTTCTCTCCCTAGGGATATGCCATTTCTGCAGGAGGCTGGATCAGGCCCACCGTGGCCATGGCGAGCCCTGCTGGGCAGGGCTCCCGCTGCTGGGAACTGCATCCCTTGTGAGAGGGTCTCGCATAGACTTTTTCAGCAGAGCCCAGCTTGTTTGCCACTTGTTTAGCACGGCATTCCCCTTGGAGTCGCACTCAAGCGTCTCCGGATTT
>NW_010532919.1:7852-11326 GCF_000687285.1 Phaethon lepturus
CGGCCAGCCCACCCCCCGCCGGCAGCACGCTGACCTCCCACCAGATGCTTCCCGCGCGGCCTCGGTGCTTCTCCAGCCCCAGCCCGTGCTGCCCTGGTCTCCCCCATCCGTGAGGTCCGGGTGCCAGGGCTGCCTGTTCCTGCCCTCCGAGCCCACGGCGATCTTGTTTCTACGCTGCATGGGCACCTCATGGCACCCTGGGGTCCCCGTCCTCCACCTCCCTTCGCCTTTGCCGTCTCCATCCGCTAACCTTGCCATGGGCACCCACCTCTCGGTCTGTCCCTGCCGTCTCCTGCCAAGTCCACGCTGCCCCTGAGCTCTCCATCTTCCGGTGCCCATGCGCGCGGTCTGCCTGCCCCCGCCGTGGTCCCTGCCCCACGGTCGGTACCCTGCACCCTCCCTGCCGTCATGCCTGCCCCTGAGCCTTACAGAAGCGTGCTTGACAGCCCGGCTGGCTCCCCGAGACCTGCCTGCCCTGCCAGGAGCAGGGCTGAGGGGAGCCCAGCCTCTCCCTTCCTCCGTACGCGGAGCAGCTCCGCTCCTGCCCAGCCCAGTCTCCGTGGGCAAGTCAGAGCGTGAGCCGAGTTTCTTGCTGTTGTGTCTCCCGTCCCCCGTGTAAGTCACGCCGGGCAGGGCAGGTCTGATCTGGTCTCCTCTCCCCAGGTTTCCTCCTGCCTCCCTTAGACTGCAGGTAAAAGGCAGGATCTTGTGGGGAGAGGTCACGGCTGCCCCGACAACTCCCGTTCTGAGGACGCAGATATGTCCTTCCACCGGTGCCTGCTCGCAGAGACTGTCTCCGGGGCTGGACCATCTCCCAGCAGCAGCTGGAGGCTGGCTGGAGGTGGGCTTACAAGCAGGATACCATTGGACCCTAACAAAGGCAGGAAATGGGCGTAATTTTCCTTGCAGAGGAGTTATGAATAGCAGATCCCACAGAGGAGGTGAGGCCAGCTTAGAAAGCATCACGGTCGATGCGGCCGATTCCTTGCAAAGCTGCGCTTCCAAAGAGCTTCCCTCTTTCCGCTCCTCTCAAGCCTCTCCTCCCTTGGGGCCAGCTCTGCCAGACCCTCAGCGGCCCCTGCGCCAGCGGGACACGGACCCATCGGTGTCCTGGCCAGGGCATGGCTAAAGGCCAACGCAAGCAGTAGAAGAAACCTCTGGGGTGCCTGCTCCTGGACCTGCACCCTGCCAGGTCCGGGGCGTAGGGGTGGGGAGGCAGCGAAGGGGGTCAAAGGACCCCCCCCCCCCTCCGATATCGCACGGCATAGCACAGCTCACTGCTTCCTGCCCAGGAACCCCCGTGCTAAGTCCCACGAGCAAGAATTTGGGTCTGCAGGGGAATAAACGGAGGGCCAGAGGCAGGGGACAGGCAGGAGGCCACCACAGCCCAAGTCCCTGGCACGGGCATGGTGCTGGGAGCAGGCTGATGGCCCTGGGGAAGCTGAGCATCCCCGCCGGCTCTCCATAGTCTGATAGTCTCTGGGAAGCTCCTCTCAAGTCTGAATCCCAAGATCAGCTCGGGCTTTGAGCACCAAGCTGGATTTGCCAACGGGGTTTCATTTTTCGGCGCTCTGCTGTTCCTACTTGAAGAAATCTCTGGTGCTGCAGCGGGTGGGTGGAGATTGGAGAAACCTTCCTGTTCTCTGCAGAAGTCCGCCTGAACCCTGAAGCAAGAGATTGATTAATCATTGCTTGAATAATTGCAGGGCACTGCAGACAGTCTGTTCCCAACGGCCTGTGAAGGGAAGGGATGAGGTGGACAATTGGGCCCCTGAGAGGCCAGGGGAGGTCCCTCACCCTGGCCCATTCGCGCATCAGCCTCAGAGTTGCTCCCAGAAGCTGGATTAAACGGTTTCTTTCTAAAAAAAAAAAGAGATCTAATCTCTTCACAAAAGCTTGAGCAATGCTGTGAGCCCATCATCTCCTTGAGAAAAGCTCCTCCAGCCTTCAAATGCTTTCACCACTAGGACACCGGCTTTCAATTCAAGGCTGAATCTGCCTCTCTTCAGCTCCAGCCCTGCTCTTGTTACACCTTTCTGTGGGATTTAAGGGTTCCCTCCACGTGGGAGGACATAGGCCAGGTCTTCAGATCACCTGACAACGTTTTTTTTTTTAACCAGCATCACACCATTAGGCCTGGATTTCCAGGTCTGCGGTGCTCCTTCAAGCTCTCCCGGTATTTCCCTGCCTTCCTCCGAGTGCGGGTGCCAGGCGCAGCGCTCCAGCACTCGGAGCTATTTACTGGCGCTCCCCTTTCAGACACCCACAGCAGGGTGCACCGAGTTCATTTTGGGGTAACTGCTCGCTCTGATCCCTAATTCCTCTTCCATGGACAAATCTGCATCGCCGGATGAGGCAGATACTCCTGGGAGGGCTTCACATGAGCTCTCTCCGTTGCCGGTTAAAAGCCTGCGTTCATATCTCCACCCTGTATAGGCATGCCTAGAGTCATTGCTTTCCAAGATCTAGCCTGCAGGCTTAACATGCAAGCTTCGTTTCCAGATATATTCCTGTGTTTATCTGCGTTCAAACGCACCCTGACCATTTAACCAGGTGATTCAGCATGAAACCATCCTCGTTCCTTTCTATCGCATCACTCTCGGTGTCATTTTCAAGCTTTACCGGCAAAGATTTCATATCTTCATCTACATCATTGATAAAAATGTTTAATAGCAATGGACGAAGAATGGGTCCCCGGGGGGAGGGAGGTAGCAATAGTGCTACTTACTGATATCTACCCATTAGCGACTACCTCTGAGATCTGCCAGGGAAGCAGTTTTAATCCATCTAACATGTGCCCTGTTAATTCCTTATAATGCAAGTTTTAATCAAAATGTCAGGTGGAAGTAAGTCAAATGCCTCGGAGAGATCCGAGTGTACTATATCAACACAATTGCCTTTCTCAACCAGACCGGTAATCCTGTCAAAAAAAAGACAACAGGTTTGTGTGACAAGCCCTGCCATCCGTGCCACCACGCTGGCTGCAGCTCCTGGTTCTGGGGACCTCGCATCACCATTTGTTCCTCGACCCAGGGATCCACGTGTGGACCGAAAGCCCACCGGAGACCAGCAAAACCCCCTGAGCAATACCCTCACCCCCTTCTCCTGGCTTATACCCACGCTGCTCCCTCCCCATTTGCAGCGGTATTTTGGGGACGGTGGTTCCTGAGGAAGGGGATGTGCGCTCGAGGCTGGACGGGGAGGTCTGTGACGCTCAGCCCCCAGGGCCGGTCCCAGGAGGAGCTTCCAGCGTGGCAGTGGTGGAGCCCGTGCGGCCCCGAGGTGCGAGGTGGGCTGAGCGCCGTGGGAGGACCAGAGCTCAGGGGCTTCCCCGGCTTGCAGGATCTTTCATCCTCCGTCACCACAAAGCCGGGCCAGATCTGCATTTGCAGCAGCCCACAGGAGCTGCCTCTGTTGTCTTATTTTTGTTATTTTTGAGAGGATATTTTAGCGCTGAGCACATTCCCTCCTGTT
>NW_010532920.1:0-3024 GCF_000687285.1 Phaethon lepturus
AACCTAGTGATTCTGTGATTCTGTAATACTTGAATCCTCACTCATATATAACATATATAAGTCCAGTTACTAATGAATGGATATTAAATTACTTTCATTTCTCGCTATGCTTTTTAGTGTACTTTGCATTACTATGTTTTGATGCATTACTGTATTTTGATGTTTCATAGCTCTCACCTGTTTTTTGCACTGCCCAAACTTAAATTTTTCTATGACCTGGTAGAATCATAGAATCTGTGGGTTGGAAGGGACGTTTTAAGGTCATCTGGTCCAAAGCCCCTGCAATGAGCAGGGACACCTTCAACTAGATCAGGTTGATCAGAGCCCCCTCCAACCTGATCTGGAATGTTTCCAGGAATGTGCAACTGCCACCTCTCTGGGCAGCCTGTGCAAGTGGTTCACCACCCTCATTGTGAAAAATTTCTTCCTTCTATCTAGTCTAAATCTAACCTTTTTTAGTTTAAAACCATTACCCCTTGTCCTATCACTACAGAACCTGCCTATGTCAGGCTAGCTCACTGAATTAATTCTATGTACCACTTTGAGTAGTTAGAGCAACTGTTACTAATCAAATGAGCTGTGGAGAGAAACGTCTGTTTGACATACTTGTCCCAGAGTCATAGAATACAGGACTCTGAAGTGACTTGTAGGCTATTTGTCCTTTTAAGGCAAGATAAACTATACCCATATCATCACAGACTGTTCTTAAAAATCTTACAGAGCTGGAGTTTCCACAGTGTCTTGACCCACTGTGCCCCAATGTTTTGTTACCCTTACTCTTAGAAAGTTCATAGAACAGTAGGACAACCCATGTTGGAAAAGACCTCGAAAGATCATCTGGAGAGAGCCTAGATGAGGTTATCTAGCACCCTGTCCAGTCACATCTTGAAAACCTCCAGTGATGGGGACTCTACCATGTCCCTGGGGAGGTTGTTCCAGTGATTGATTGTTTCCACAATTTCTTTTCTCGAGATGAAACCTCTCCCAGTGCAACCTGTACCTATTGCCCCTTGTCTTCTCCATGTGGCTCCTTGTGAAGAGAGAGCCTCTGTCCTCTTTGTAGCCCCCCTTTAAGTGCTGGAATACTGTGATGAGGTCCGCCCTGAGCCTTCTTTTCTCCACGGAGAAAAGACCTAACTAACTCCTTCAGTCTTTCCTCATGGGGCAGGGTCTCCTGCCCTTTGATCATTTTTGTGGCCATTCTTTAGACCCTCTCCAGGCTGTCTGCATCTTTCCCTGTTTGTGGGGACCAGAATTGTGTACAGTCCTGCAGGTGTGGCCTGACAAGCACTGAGTGCGACAATCACATCTCTATCTCTGCTAATAATGCCCCTTTTACTGCCATTTAGACCTATTACTCCTGTTCCCTGCAAAGAGAGTAGAGGATTGCCTTCCTCTTTGCATCAGTCAAGAGAAGAATTCTTCAGAATTTGAACAGTTAACAGTTTTTCCCTTCAGTCTTTTCTCCAGCCTGAACAATCTCAGTGCTTTCAGTCATTCCCCATAGACTGTGTTTTAGAGACCTTCGGCCATGCCTGTTGGTCTTTGTTAGACTCTGGCATTGGTCCAAATCTCTTTTGAAATGTGCCTGAATTAAACACAGTATTGCAGGTAAGGCCGTAGTGTTGAAGAAAGTAAAATAACGGCCTTACCAATCTTCTGGATGCTAGTCATGTATGCTTTTCCCCCCAACAGCATTGATACCATTGACTCACATACAGCTCGTGAACCCTGTAGTTTCAGATCCTTATCATCAGAGCTGCCAGCTAAACATTCCCCAGCCGGTATGCATGCTTACTGCTGTGCATGTAAGTTTTGCACGTGTCCTTACTGAATTGCAGGCTCATTTTTCAGATTTATTTCCTGTTTGTCAAGATCACTTTGAGTTATAGCCCTCCTGTCCGAAACACTTGCAGTTCCTCACGGACTGGTGTAACTGCCAGTTTAAAAGCCTTCCTCTTTATTATACAATCCAGTTCAGTAACTAATGCATCAAATAGTATCAGACCCAGGACAGACTCCTGCAAATGTCGCATTGATACAGCCTTCCTTATTGATAGTGAATTAATGATAGCTACTTCAAAATAGGTTTTCTACCAGTTTTATACCATCTGTGTGCTTATTTCCTCTAGAGTAGGTAAGATTTGCATAAGCAAGATACAGATGTGTGAGACTGTCAGAAATGCTACAAAAGATGGATATATGGCATCCATTGTCTCTTCCTTATGCACAAAGCGTGTTACCCTCTCACAGAAAGAAACTGTATGATCTGACACAATTTATTTTCAACACAACTATGATGAGTGTTACTTCAGTCATGTAGCGGCTTGATTATTCATTCCATGATTTTTTTTTTTTCTTTTTTATAGGAATAGCTGCTGAAGTGATTGTTAGGTAATTTCCAAGCAATACTTTTAATCTTTCCCCTACCCTTTTATATTTGCCCTTGCTCAGCCTTGGAAATTCATATAGATGGTCCAAAGAAGGTTGAAAAAAAAACCAACCTGGGTATGGTTTGCCTGCTGATATCGTTCATCTTGGTTTAGCCAGCATCTGTCACTACAGAGAGCCAAACCCTTGTCTTTGCTTGGGACAAACAACTTAATCTTCTGAGAGTCTGAATGCTATGATATTTTCAAGGTAGCTGAATATTATTCTTGTTTTTACTGTTTGATAGACAGTCTCATAAGAATTGCTGGAAAAAGAATTCCAAAGGCATGCTTCACCTTCTTGTAACCACTACACTGCAACTACACAAAGCCATTTTTGTGGTGTAAGAGAGTTGGCCTTATCTGTTTTAGAGGAATCCTGAAAAATAAAAGTTGTCAGGTCACTTACATGAAAATGTATTTAATTTTATATCTTTTTAGTGAATTATCTGTCAACTCTAAATGACTAAAGGCAAGATACTTCAATTTCACAGTCCTCTCTGCACGTTAAAGAAAATGATCAGCGCATACTCAAAATATCACCGTGTTTCTCAGCCACAGAGGAGGACTTGTTCAATATCTTTATTGATGACCT
>NW_010532921.1:0-209 GCF_000687285.1 Phaethon lepturus
AAGCAGCCTGAATTAGTGCTGGAGAAAGCGCTGGACCGGGAGAAGCAGAGCTCCTTTCAGCTGGTGCTGACGGCGGTGGACGGCGGGGACCCCGTGAGGTCCGGGACTGTGCAGGTTCGCGTCAACGTGTCGGACGCCAACGACAACGCGCCCGTGTTCAGCAAAAGCGTGTACGAGGCGCAAGTGCGGGAGAATCTTCCGACGGGGTC
>NW_010532921.1:227-494 GCF_000687285.1 Phaethon lepturus
CGTGGACGAGGCTTCCACCGGGCGCGTCTCCTACTCCTTCGGCAACGTCCCGGACGGTGTCCGCGCCTTGTTCAGTATCGCCGGCGAGAGCGGCGAGGTGAGGACGGCGGGGCCCCTCGATTTCGAGGAGCAGAGCAAATACAGCTTCGGCCTGGAGGCGAGGGACGGAGGCGGGCTCACGGCTCACTGCAAGGTGCGCGTAGATATCAGCGATGAGAATGACAACGCGCCCGAGATCACGATGCTGTCGGTGTCGAGCCCGGTGCC
>NW_010532922.1:0-355 GCF_000687285.1 Phaethon lepturus
TCAAGCTGCAGGAGCCCACGTGAAATTGCCAGGGAAATATCCCCTGTGTGCTGATGCGCTGATTATCTTGAATAATTTATGCAGAAGTTATCATGCAGTCACGTTTTATGGAAGCCTTGCAAAGCCACGATCATCGTTACTCACAACCATTCGCTCCAGTTCTCCATCTGGCGCGTGCGGGGATGAAGCCGCGGTGCAGGTTACACCTCGGGGACCTTGGCTCGCCACGGCCCCGGGGACAGGGCACGGAGCAGCATCGGGGCAGCCACATTCCCCGGGCACCAGCACAAGCTCGGCTTTACCCCTCCATCCCAGCATCCATCCCCCCCGTACCGCCGGGGGACAAGGGACGCTG
>NW_010532922.1:386-1199 GCF_000687285.1 Phaethon lepturus
GGCAGCCATGGACCCAGCACAGCAGCGCAGCTCCCCCCACGACCCCGCTCCTGCGCCCGTCGCCTCGCAGCCCTCTCCAGCCTTGGTCCTGCAAAGCAAAGAGGCTCTGTGGCCCCAGGGAGGCACCCAGGAAAGGGACATCTCCTGCAGCACCGTGCCACGGAGCCGGCACACAGCGATGCCGAACGCGACAAGCGGACACGAGCCGCTCCCGGGGCAGCGGGGACCCTCACGGATGGGATAGGGGCTGGGCTGAGGGGACCCCAGGGCACCCACCACCTGATGTTGAGCTCTGCGATCCTGCCAGCTCCAGCCCTCCCGGTGCTTTCCCGGCGGGTGGACGAGCTGTGCAGCAATCCCTCCTGGCAAGCGGGGTGGATGAAAGGCCGCGGCTCCTCCGCTGCCCGGCTCGAGGCGTGGCGGGCAGGACCCTTCCTGCCCGGGGCTCCCCGAGGCGGTGGAGGGATGTGAGCCATCCCCACAGGCCCCCACTGCTCCACGTCTCCGTCTGCTTTGGGGGCAGGAATACTCAGCGCCTTGACTCAAGGCCAGACGGGGCGGTGACAGCCTCTGCAGGAGCAGCAAAGGACGTCGTGGGGAGCTGGGAGAGAGCAGGAGAAGGAAGGGGAGGTGGTGGACGGGCTGGAGGAAGAAAGATGGGAGTAAGGGGAAACTCTGCAGAACCCCGGAGGAGGTGCTCAGACCACACCGGAGGAGGCGGTGGCTGCAGGGAAGCGTGCCAGCACCCAGCAGAGCAGAAAGTCGACAATATTAAAGCAAAGATAGTGGATATTTTAATTGCCTGCGGCTCCC
>NW_010532922.1:1412-1667 GCF_000687285.1 Phaethon lepturus
CCCCCCCCCCCCCACACGCTGGGTTTTGCTGTTGTTTCTTTCCCTTCAGGGCACCCAGGAAGCCTTTGCCCAAGCCAGGCTGCCTCCGCCTGCACCGGCTTCCTTCGCTTTCCATTAGAGAGCCTTCCCCAAAAAAGGGGCCAGAAACCTGAGCTCCTGCGCAGCGGAGGCAGACACGCGGCCTCTGCCACGCTTGGGTCCGCTGCTCAGAGCCTCGTCTGCCGTTTACAACAACACGGGCACACCCCACCTCCC
>NW_010532922.1:2046-4419 GCF_000687285.1 Phaethon lepturus
GTGGGACGGGGACACCCCCATGGCCCCGCAGCCCAGCCGGCGGCACGGTGCAGAGCAGGCTGCGAGCCCTGCTGCCGGCAAGGCGAGGATCAGAGGGGGCAGGGAGACCAAGCTCAGCTCCAAACCTACAAATGAATTTTGTTTGTTTGTTTGTTTTTTAATCTTTCCTAGGGAAACAGCTTCTCCAGTGTTTGGCTGGAGCAGCCAAACCCAAAGAGTTGCATCTGACTGGGGGGGGTGGAATCCCGGTCTATTAAAAATGATGAAAGACACCTTGACAGTGTCCTTTTAATATAATTAAAAACCTATTTAAAGGCATGCCAAATGTTTACTAATTAAACGAGCGCTTCATTCTGTAGCCATAATGAAAAAAGTAATTGTGATACTTCTAGCAAATGCCAGGTTTTTAAAGAAATAATTACTTCACAGAAAATGAGTTACTAAACTAAACCATTCTTTACCCACCATTATTTTTGTTCTTTTGCTCATTTTGTGGAACAAGTTGAATTCTGAAGTTACCTGGGATAGATTTTTATTCTGAATAATGAATATTTCAAAGGAAATAGGAATAGAGAAAGAAGAAAAGTAGGAACTGTTAGTGTGTCCCCAGACATTAATATGTGGCGGTGGGAAAAGCATGATGTGGTTGGACGTGCCGGCGTGGCTGTACACTTCATGCAGTGATGATAGAACTCCAGCAAACCGTCCCACTACTGCTCCATCGCTACCACCAAGATAAATGAGGGCCACCAGCAGAGGCAAAGCCTCTGCAGCTTGGGCACGAGGGGTCATGGAAAGGTTTGGGTTGGAAGGGGCTTTTTGGTTGGAAGGGGCTCTCCGCAGAGAGAGCTTGTCATGCTGTTCATGGAGTCAGCCATAGACTATGCTGATGACCTGAGGATGAGAGAGATGGAAGAGTTTCCATCCTTGAGATATCCAAAAGCCAGGACACAGTCCTGGGCAACCTGCTGTGGGTGGCCCTGCTTGAGCAGGGGGTTGGACCAGATGATCTCCGGAGGTCCCTTCCAACCTCAGCCAGTCTGGGATTCTGTGATCACCAACCCGAGGAGCAGGAGGGCAGGACAGTTGGCCTTGTAGGAAAGGTGACACTGCACACCACAGCCCCGCCTGCAAATCTCAGCTCCGCGCTCAGATGCCATCGAGAAGTCAGGTAATGTCTTTGTGCCCTACCTGCAAGACAGGGTCCTCAGCTTACCGCACCAATTCCTCTGAGGCAGGACTGTCCCCTTGGTGGGCACCGAAAGGCCTGACGTACTGGAGCTGCACGCCCCAGGGCTCCCCAAGCTCTGCCAGGCTGCTGACGCTCCCCTCCGACCAGGTCTGAGCTCAAACACGGAGGGAGGGGGAAAGGAAACCAAGCACTCCCACCTATGTCGTTAATAAACACCCATCACAAGAGTTTCCCTCTGTCTCCTCCCGCAGACGCTCTCAAAAGCAATCCCAGCCAAGAGAGGTTCTTCTTTCCGTACCAGAGCACACAGCATTAAATTGAACATGGCTCTATAAACCACCCGGCGCTTGTTTTTCAGCCAAGGTGCGTGCGCTTGCTTCAGCCCGTCAGCTCTACCTGGCTCTTTCAGAGAGGAGGCACAGGCTTCGAACGCAAGCCCACTAATCGAAGACGACACCAGGCTGAGTCAAGAGAGAGGCAGCGAAGGCACGGCAGTGGCCAAGCATCTGTGCGCAGGCAGGCAGCGGATGGCTGGCTCCCAGTTGTCGGGTTGCCGGGGCCTTTGGTAGCAGATGGAGAGTCTGATTGCATTTGCTGATAATGGATTAAGAGGCTTATCTTTGATCTCGACTTTCTCCCGGTTAGCCAGTTTCTTGAAGGGCTCTGCGGGAACGTGTTACAAGAGATTTATTAACAAGATGAACTGCAATGCCAGGAAAAGCTACTTCTGCAAAATGCACTTTCCCTCTCATACACGCAGAGGCTTAAACGCACCCCGTCTGAATGCACTCAGCATCCTTCCTCCTCGGGGGACCCGAGCAGATCTGCTCCTTCCCTCGCGGTGGGCTGGCAGAGTTTCATCGACACGACGGGAAGCTGCTGCAGTCCTTGCCCAGCCATCCAACAGCCTCCAAAATGTCCTTAATTGCCAACAACAGCAAACGTAAGCACCTTAAAAGTTAGGCACCCAGGGCAGAAGAAACTGTGTGTAGAGACGTCTGTGTCCCCGTGTCCCCAGCACTGTCACAGCCTTTCCCCAGGGCCAAACTCCTCGCGGCTGCTCTTGCAATGGGGTGCGGGAGCCCAGCTCTTCCCCAGGCCAAAGACGTCCCGGTAAGGTGAAGGATTGCTTTAACACCCATGGGTTTCTGGGAGCTGGGTCTGACTGGCGGGCCAGCCTC
>NW_010532922.1:4459-4802 GCF_000687285.1 Phaethon lepturus
AGAGGGCGGATCCTCCCCGCTTACCTTCCCCAGAGCTAACCCAGCACTTCCAGCAGCATCGCCGCAGCAGACACACAGTCCCTCCTGGCGCAGGGCAGCTTATCTGGGCTGCCTGAAGGCAGGGTCACATCTGGCAGCCCTGCCTGCCCCCAGTGCGGCCGGCCACAGCCCTGAAGCAGGGCTAGCCAGCAAGTCTGAAAAATTCCTTTTCAAGCGTTTTTCCTCAAACCCGATCCGCCAAGCACGCCTCATGCCCCAGAAGTGGGCTATTTTAGCAACGGTCCCATCCTGCAGCTGAGGAAGCCAAGCCCCGCTCTGAGGCATCTAAGGCCAGCAAAAAGGA
>NW_010532922.1:4967-8579 GCF_000687285.1 Phaethon lepturus
GCAAGGAAAAAGAGATAAAGCGACGGGGGAGGCAGCCGAGAAGCAGGGAAGGTAAAGGAGAGAGAGGAAAGGGGGGAGGTAACCCGCACATTCATCACCCCGAGTCCACCGTGGGAGTTTTTGCTTGTTTTCTCTACCAAGGCCCAAGTCTTTCCTGCCGCTTTCTGCTGCCAGAGAACGGGGCGGCCGTGCTGGCACCGGTGTCACGCTCGGGCAGAGCCACGCGGCCACGCACGACCTGCGCCGCCAGCCAGAACGGAGCCTGACCTCAGGCTGGACTGCGCACGGCATTTCAGACAGTATTTGGCTTCGGGGAGAAAAGAGCTGGCCAAAACCAGCCCCCTCCCACCCCAACCTGAGGATCTCCCCGAGCACCTCCTGCAGCAGCGGTGGGAAGGGGAAGGCAGCGTTGGCCATGAACCTGCTCTGCTTAAGCGCTGTGTCCCATCCCGGCCAGCACGGTTTACCCCGCTCCCTTCCAAAGCAAACACAACAGGTGAAAATAAAGCAGGCGCCTCACCTGGATGGATTCTGAATTTTCTTTGCCAGCAATTCTCATCAGCTGCAATTTCTCTGAGCTTTTGGACCTCGCTGCCGATCTACAAACCCTCGGCTAGTGAGAGCACAGAACTCCCCCTTCCACTAAAGTGCACATTCATTTTCCCCAACAAAACCACCCCCGGATCCACAGCGCAGCTCTGCGCAACAGGACCTGCCGTTGCACATTAACGTAATTATTTGTCTTGCAACAGCCTTCGGAAAGCCGAGGCCCAGGTTGTACGGACACCGCGCCAAAGAACTGGCAATTCAACTCAACAGTCATCTACTCGTCTCCCCCCGTGATACATCTGTGCTGCGCAGCGGCAGCCAGCCCGACAGGAGGGTTTCACGGCTGACCCCAACGGCAGTGGTAAGGGTCCGGCCAGGACCCAGATTCATACAAAAAAATGCAGTAAGTGAGCACGGGGATACAGGAATAGGAGTCTTCCTTAAATAATAAGGAGCCTGCTGCACGTTTAATCTTATGCTTCACTACAAGCTGAGTAAATTGGTTTTTCTCCGAAACGATTGCCACGGTGCACACTGTCTTTGTGCCTGGGAGCCTGACGGCATCTCAAAACCAACATCCAGGGCGAGCTGTTGAGATTAACCAAAGCCCAGGAAAGATCAGAGCGTTGCCTTTTAGCAGCCCGCTTGCTCTAACCTTGTCTCGCTGGGGAGTGGTGTCGGACTGTCTGGTCCCCGAATGCCATTGCAAAACCGAAGCACAGGTAACCCCCAGGGATACAGACCAACAAGCTTTGCTCTTTCTGTTCTTATCCGTGTTGCACATGGGGTATTTGCAACAGAAGAGGCCCCAGGCAGAGGAGCAGCGTGGTAAGCGTGCAGCTCAGATCGCACACACAGGAGCCGCTCCCGCGTCCGCCTTCACACCCAAGGATGAAAAATGAATTCAGCAACCAAGCCACAATTCATCTGGGCTGGCTAAGGTCTGCCTTTACAGCCGGGATCCAAGCACAGACACCACTTAGCCTGGCCAATTTCCTGTGTTGATGCTTCACCCAAGACCCTGGCAAGAGAGACTCATTAATTACAGAGGCTGGAATCGCCTCGCTGCGAGATAAGGGGGAAGCCAAATGCAGGCCAGCAGCTGTACGTGCCCAACACAATAAACTCTGCCAGTGAATGCTGCTACAAACCAGCCCTAGCAGGGGATGACACGAGTGCTGTGTGCTCAGCTAACCCCAGCTGCAGGCTGCCCCAGCTCCAGCTTGGTGGGTGGAACATCAGTGCCTTGGAGGAGAGACGCTGCCACGTTCAGGACTTCATTGCTGGCTGTAGCCAGCTAGAAAAGGCTTCCTCCGCTCCTCTCGGGCTCTTTGCACCTGCTTATTCCCACCCACTCATCTGCAGGTGCTTTGCACAGGAGGTCAGGAGCTCTGCGGAGGCACCGTGCCCCACGGTCAGCCAGCAGCCACAGGGACAGGACCCGCTGCGTCGTTGTGACATTTCCCCACCCCAAAGCGGGCAGGGAGGTGGGACCTCGCCTCCCGCTCCCGGCCCAGCACGGACCCTGCAGCTTCATTGCCCCGAGCTTGGCCGCCTCTGCAGTCACACCGAGAGGGTGAAGGTGCCGTCAAGGTCACGCAGGAACCCCCTACCCCAGCCAGGCCTCTGATGAATCACATTAAATGCAAAAATATCACAAAGTGCCTCCCATTCCACACAATATCCTCGGAGGATAATACTCGGAGGCGCTTACTCACCTTCCTGAACCAACAGGATGAAGCTGCCACCCCACAAAGAGCAGGGGAAGTTTCCAGGCTCAACCTCATCCTCAAATTCATATCCAGACCAGCATCCTGTCCACCGGTCCCCTACCAGCTGGCCATGAATTTCCCACCAATACCATGGCATCTCCCCATCCCTTCCTATGTCCCTCTTATGCTCTCCTCTAAATTTTGGAGGATTTACTCAGTGGAGAGGTCAGCCCCACACCTCTCCCAGTTCCTCCCTCGATTTCCCGCTCGAGCTGACCCCAAACCCGGGACCTGCAGCCTCCACAGCCATCCAAGCAGGAACAGCAGCTCCTGCCGACTCTTAGCTGGACCAAGGAGTCACCTTTACACCCGGGTGCTGGCACAACTCAGCATGCCCGTTTGCTCATCAGAGGGGCCCCAGCTCCTCTCCCACCCTGTCAGCGATGCCTGGTTTAGGGCCCCGTGACAACAGGGAAACGGGGCTGCGCACGTTCAGTGCCTCAGAGCAAACAACATCACTTCATTCCTTTCCTTTTGCTACCTACAAAATACGCTACAGAGGCCTCAATTATAAAATAAAAACCACATCTCCCATCTCTGCTGTACAGCGCCAAGCACCTTCTTATTAGCAGAGGGCAATTATACTTATTGACACAGAAACACCATCAGAAGAGATCATATTTGAGACCAGCCGTATCCCACATCCTGCACCACAGAGCATCACGTTCTGGCTGCTTCAGGAGGATGCAAGAAACCCTTTGCAAATACACAGGACAAGCTGCCCTCACTCATGCCTGTTCCTGGCTTCCAGTACTTAGAAATTGGCTTAAAGTCCCCAGCACACGGTCTAAGAGCCCTTCTGCTATTTCTGTGTTCATTAATTATGACAACTGGGTCTATCAGGGTTTTACATGCTGGAAGTCCTGCAGGTACAACAGCTAATTAACATTACGCACACCCTATCACCTCTCGGTGCCCACAACCTCCCATCAGAGCCGTAGCTCTGCAGAAAGGGTTGCTACAGAGAAGGAAGGGGGAGAAAGGAGGAGGAAAAAAAAAAAATATAATACATTATCTTGGCTCCCAAGCCTTTCTCTTTTTAAGATGCATTTCAAGAATCTGCTGGCTGGTAACCTCCTTGAGTTACAAGGGAGGCTGCCTGTCAAGAGCTGACCTGAGCTGGATTTAATTGAACGCCAGTTGCTGGCGGTGGGAGCAAGATCCAAAAGGGCACCTTGGGGAGGCTCCGCACGGAGCGGCCAGGAGGACGGGAGCCAGGCGAGCAGGGAGCACTCTCTGCAGCTCCGCCGAGAGCGGCCAGACCCCGGAGAGCCTGGGTTCCTCAGGGCTG
>NW_010532922.1:8610-38173 GCF_000687285.1 Phaethon lepturus
CGGTGCTCCCCCCCCCCGCCCCAGCCGTTAAATCGGACGGGGCCCATTTCCTTTGTGCTCCGCATGCGCCGAGCCTTCGGCAGGGTACATCAGAGGGCAACGCACCCAACACGTAGGTACCCGGCACGGAGCGCGCCCATCTCGAGGTGGCGAGACCTGAAGCTCTGCCTCACAGCACCTGGACGCAGAAACACGTTTCAAGGCGTTTCTCGGCAGAGGTTTTCCCGCAGCGCTGCCAAAGAGTGTGGATACAGCGCGTCTCTCTCTGCTCCCCCCAAAGCGCGCAGCTTCCCCCGCGCAGGGGGGCAGCTTTCCCCCCCCAGCAGTCGGGGCAGCAAAACTAGGGCGAGAGCCAGCGTCTCCCCCAGGCTCACAAAGCAGCGAGCCCCTCCAGCCCTCACAGCCTGCCGCTGTTGATCACCCCATGGAGATGTAACCCTTCCCACCTCCCAGCCCTCAGACAGGAAGGCTTCTGTTCAGTTTTTGGACAGTATTTTTCATCCTAAGGCAGGGGGGAAGAGCTGTTTACAGCTACGAGCAGCTCCCAGGACAGCAGTGCTGACTGGGCATTTGCAAACTGGATTAGCTGGGAGCAGCCAACTGCTAAGCCCAGCTCCACTGCTGAGGATGGATGCCTGTCGGCTTGGGCATTCCACGTCACTTTCCATTTCAAAATTCTCCTGTTTTACAGTATTTATCTCCTGCATGGTCTTTTTTGGAGGAGGAATTTATTAGCAGAGGAAAAACAAATTAAGTATTTCACAGCAGTACTTTGCAGTAGAAAATATTGAGCAGTCTTCACATCAAAGTACTACCGACATCCTAAGACTTTAATTCCACCAGAAACAAAACAAGTTCATTTGAGAGTTTCAGTCAGTGACCCAGGAACATTATCATTCTTGCTAAATAATAGCCTCTCATGAAAATATTGACCATCAAGTTGTGCTTTTAGCTGCTTAGAACTTACCAGGATATTCCCGCTCCTTTTTCTGTGGCCTAAGCCCCCGCCCACCTTAAGACTTTGTCACCGTCTGAAAAGAAGTTTAATTTTTAATGGTGCAACATGACCCTTCGTTCCTCTCAAAGTAAAGTGACACGTGCACACACGCATAGAGTAAAACCAAACCACGCCACGGCATGCTGCGCGTTGAAAAGCCAGTGAAGAGAGAGGCAGAGAGCTCTTCTGTGCCCTGCACAAGCCTGGCCCACAGGTTCATTTTCACAGACAATCAGGATCTGAGCTTTGCTGATCCCTCATTATCGCTACATATCAACAGATCATTTCATAACTCCTGGTTGCCTAAATATGAAGAATAATCCCCCTTGTTTTCCTTCTACATATTTAAGCACTCACCTGTGCTTCTCACCTGGCTTCCTACCAGCCTTGCCTGGCCACAGGTAGCGGCAGCCTTTGGCTCCCTCACAGACTGAAATCTTTTGCTTTGATCCTACATTGAACCCAGACCCACGGTGGGGATGAGCTGGTGTTGGAAAGCAGAACGAGACCCTTTTTTTAAAATTTTTTTTTTTTTTCTTCCAGAGTTTGGACTGGGGTGTGTAAAACTGCCTAAGCAGAACCAGTTTATGCCCTGGGAACCCCTTCCCCAGCTCCATCATGAGATGTCAATATTTCACTTGCCTGGTAAAAAAAAAATGCTCACAGTGAGTAAAAAACAAGGTCTGATTGTCCATAGTCTTGTGACAGCCCCAGGAATGCATCCATCAACCCAGAGCTCCATCCACAGCAGATCTCCCCAAGGCAGGCTGAGCTGCTCAACACCCAGGAGCGGCAGCAGAGCCAGCTCTGCAAGGCAAGCCAGGAGAGCGCCGTCACCAGCAAGGGCACAGGCCCACAGTCCCCAAACTGGGTCCAGCGATGGTAGCCAGGGCTACCACAGCCAGCAGTCGCTAGACAAGGCAGGGCCAAGGCTAAGTCAGTCACATCAGTAAGACCTGGTCAGGATCAGCAGCACAGTAAGAGGCCATGCACAGACCTACTTTGTAGCTTCAACAAGGACCAATGGTAAGGAACTGAGCTCAAAGCCAGCTCCAGAGGGGAGCAGGGGGTTAGAGCAAGGTGGCCGGGCAGACTGTGGAACTAGGGAAATGGCCATGGGCAAACATGCTCATAGCTAGCCCGCAGGGGGAAAAGCCCCTCTGAACATCCTGGGGCTACTTACAGTCACTGGCCCTTCTCCACTGGAGTCCGACAGGGACTTTCCTCAACTAACAGCATTACATGGCATGCCTGGATCTCCCTCAGCACAAAGGCGTCTCATCCGAGAAGCATATCTTGAACATGAAGCTTCCACTGTTGCCACATTTCAAGTCATCCTCCCCACCCAGTCCCCCAGACTGGTGGTTTATTTGTTTGCTGCAGATCACCATAAATATTTTTACCGGCTAGCAAACTTTTAAATCCAATTGCTTTCTGCATGAAATGAAACCCAGTGTGCATAATGCCCCTTCCTTCCCCTACAGAATTTTTTTTTATGTGTGTATCAAATCACAGCAGCACCAGCATGAAAGCACAAAGCGTAGGCAAGTGCTGTTCCACACCGACTCTGATGAGCACCCACAGGGGTGCTGAGCACCGTCCTCTGCCACTGACTGCGAAAGGGCAGCACTTCGTGTCTTACTGACACGTCTGAGAATTTGCAGAATTAAGCTCTTATGAAGTATAATTATTATAATTATTCATAAATGTCATTGAGATCTGCCTGTGATTGCTGCTCTATTTCACTCTGCAGTGAGGTAAGGATGGCATATGAATGTGAACGCTGAAACACTCATTTTTCAGGCTGTCTCACTCCTGCCGTTATTTCCTCCAGAACTTCCAATTACAGCACAAGGGCTCATTGTAGTGGTGAGTTTAGCAGTGCCTAGTGTCTACCTGCTGTGTGCTCTAACACGCCAACGGAGAGCATCCGCTCACACCCAGGCCGTTAGCCTGCTGCCTCTGAAGGCAGAGGAGGAATCCCAGCCCCACGGGGAGGAGGAATCCCAGCCCCACGGGGAGGAGGAATCCCAGCCCCACGGGGAGGAGGAATCCCAGCCCCACGGGGAGGAGGAAGCCCAGCCCCACGCCAGCCCCACGGGGAGGAGGAATCCCAGCCCCACGGGGAGGAGGAATCCCAGCCCCACGGGGAGGAGGAATCCCAGCCCCACGGGGAGGAGGAAGAGCAGCTACTTTCATCATGCTGCAAGCCTGGGTCACCTACACACAGAGGAAACACCTAAACAGAATGTTGATTTTACCCTGTGTCAAGCTGAGGTCATTTCTCTCCTATACAGGTATTTTACAGAAATACATATAGTGGGAAGAAACGTAGTTTAGAAATTGAGTCTCTAAGTTTTAGATGAGCATTTGGAGAAATTTCAGCAAGGGAAAAGGCTGAGCACTCACTGCTATCCTCCCTCTGCATTTTCCTCCATCAACCATGCTGCACGAACAGGCCAGAGGCACTCTGGCAGCTTGTGATTCTTTCCACTGCCCCTCACTTTTAGTGCCAAACACTCAGTCCTACGGCAGAGGAGCTCAGCCCTGAGCATCCTCCGCCATTTTATTGCTACAGAGGAAATGCTTTACTTCCTTAGCACAATCCTTCAGCGCTGGAGCCATTAAACAAATGCTCTGCACCAGTTACATTTTCGTGAGCACGAAACAAATAATGATGTATGGTGGCGAGGCTCTTTTAAACGGGTTATTATCTGTGTAATTGTTTTGTTTTTTTTTTTTTTACAAAGATTAATAATCATAACAAACTCCACAGGTCAGGCATTACCACAAGATGAGTGGCTCTGACAATAACCAGTCACCACTGCATTTAGTAAGGATGCTTAATTGAAGCTAATTTCACTAAGTGACCGTAACAAATAGCAATTTCCCTTTAATATGACAGAATGATTTTTTTTTTTTCATTTAAGGCACAAACCTTCCTCCCCCTCCCTCCCTTCATGATCCAACTTTGAAGTGCAAACTCGTAAATGTCCTTTTATCCAAAGATTCAAAGGGCTGTGCACAGCAAAAGCTAACCTGCAAGGTTCTTTTCTATTTGTTCACATAAAGGATTTTACAGTCAGCTATTGAATACAGATTCTTTCTCTCAGAAATCAGAACACCAAGGCCATCCAGAGATCACACTAGCGGAACCACAGTGAATTTTGAAAAATCCACAAATGGCTGGATCTTGAGGGGAAAAAATGCTGCAGGCAAAAATTGTCTGTACTGGCCTCCTTGCATGAGACACTTGTTACCTTCCCTCAGCATCTTCATCTCTGCAATCATATTCCTTCACGTACAATCCAGCCAAATGACAGTAAGCAAAGCTGTTTTCTGCGGCTCCCTCCATGCCCTTTAGTTGCAGTATGAAGCCAGGACTGAATCATGCCTTTTGGCCATGCAGTTTCTGGCTGGACAATAGCCCTCCACATCTACATTTAATTTTAGATAAACAGGACCCAAATACTCCACAATTCTGATGAATTTTGTGGAGTCTTTCAGACACACAACACTTGAGTTCAGAGAAAAGTATCTAAAGTCATGGGAAAGGATACTGGAAGAGGAACCCACACACAAAAGAGTCAACATTAGAGACATTCTCCTCTCAAAAACAGCATCAGTTTTCTTAAGATGGGATCTCAGACAGGACAGGGAAAGAACAGGGGCTGGGACTGAAGCAGCCACCCTGATTTACCCAAGACATTTCACTAGTCTATGCCACGAGTAGAATTAAGTGGTTCAAAAGGGTTGCTTAGCACTGAACCAAGCATTTTAATTTTCCTAAGCAAGCCCTTACAGGTGCCACAAAGCACTTCTGAGATCCATCAGTTAAGACAGCATGTCCCCTTTCCAGAGGCCCTGGCAAGAGCTTTTAAAACTGTGTCATGGTTTAGCCCCAGCCGGCAACTAAGCACCACACAGTCGCTCACTCACTCCTCCCTCCTGGGGGAAAAAACTCGTGGGTTGAGATAAAAACAGTTTAATAGGACAACAAGACAGAAGGAAACAACGATAACACTGACAAAGGAATGTACAAGAACAAGTGATGCCCAATACAGCAATTGCTCACCACCCGGTGATCGACAGCCCGTCCCCGAGCAGTGATTCCCGTCCCCCAGCTAACTCCAGTTTATGTACTGGGCATGACATCGTATGGTAGGGAATATCTCTTTGGCCATCCTGGGTCAGCTGTCCTGGCTGTCCCTCCCAGCTTCCCGTGCACCCCCAGCCTTCTTGCTGGCAGGCCAGCACAAGAAGCTGGACTGTCCTTGACTACTTAGCAACAACCCAAAACATCAGCACCTGATCAACAGTTTCTCATCCCAAATCCAAAACATATCCTCACGCTAGCTTCTGTGAAGAAAACCAGCTCTATCCTGGCTGAAACCAGGACAAACGGTGACAAAAGCAATTCTGACAACTTAACAAACATATCAACAAAACCATTGTCTGTGATTCGCCTTTATTTGCATGGCTGTGACCATGAAAAGAAATATAGTGACGAGTCAGTACACTCACTGGAAATCAGCATTTTCATTAGAATAATTATTCTGTGAGCCTGTTCTCAATTATCACCAGTTTTAACCCAAAGGCACCTTTTATTAAGGTAAAAAAGTTTCAATCATTTAAAATAGACTTCTGCAGAGTGTCAAAATACAACCAAGAGAGAAAAGATAGCTTGGAGAAGGACATGTCAACAGCTGAAATAACCAAGATAGCAGAGAAAGCATGAAACAAACAGAAGTTGAGTCAATGCCAGCAGCAGCTAAATGCCCAAACTCAACTGAACAAAGCATCCCCTTTACGTGCCTGCTGAGAATTATTCTCAGTTCCAGATTTGCTCTCTATTGCACTTTAAGGATGTTTTTTTCCACTCTCTCAGTAGTGCTTCTCCGCAGTACTAATGCAACCTTTGAAGGTAAATTTATCAAAGCATCATTCCAAATTCATCCATGAAAATGACAACAAACAGAGCCTCAACCTTGCTTCTGAACCAGCATGGTCATAGCAGAATGGCAACTGTTAAGCAGCTAACTTCTCAACTTCCTCTCCACCTTTAAATTATCCCATTTTTTAATATTTCTGCCAGCAAGTTAGAAGACTTACCAGGAACAAGGTAATCCTGGTATTAATTACTGCTGCCATTCAATTAGCCTAAGTGGGGCTACAAGACTTACAAGGAAAATAATGGTGTGGATAAAGTCTTTGAAAAAGCATTTCGCTAGAAAAATTAATGGTCCTGTCTTAACTAACAATTTGAGTCAAAGTTGAGTATCGTGTCTACACTGGCACGATGTTGAACATAGTGGTTCCTATTTATACTGACAGCAAACAATTAATCATTGCACTAGAAAACAACCTTTGAGGTTCTCTTCAGACACACCTACTCTTCAGAGGCAAGCTGCTAGGCAACCTCTGTAGCATTAATTACAGGCCCTTAGACAGGTTGGTGTCTGGCAAAACACATTCCCCAGCTGAAGCAAACTTGCGGAATCCAAAAGAAGTCAAGTGTAGCTGTCTCTCTCTCGTTAACTGACACAGTCCCAAATTTATGGTTTTCTACACATGAATTATTTTTCCATAGTTACACCAGCGAACTCCACCAGGAAGTTCTCTTTCCAGTATAGTTTAAAATGGTCACAGAAATTCAAAGAACTATACCAGCACAAGACTTCTTGTTTTTAGTAACTGTACCACAGGAGGGCTTCTGCTACAACAGAGATCTCAGGTTATGGGGTTTTTTAGGTTTGTTTTGGGTTTTTTCCTCCTCTTTTTTTTACATTCCTTATGAGTTTAGCTGCATCTGCAGAAATTTACAGATTAGATTTATAAAGAACATTTTATAAATGGTTCTCTTACTTATCTCAACTTGATAACATAGATTGCACCTCATGAAAATAACACAACGGAAGTAAAAGCACATCACTTAATTATGATTAAGGTCTACAGTTATAGAAGTTTTTTTCTTTCCATACATTCATATATCAAAATGAAAATCAACTGGCAAGACAAAAATATAGATATGCATTAAAGACTAAGTTATAGCAGCTTCTTTGGCACTCAAATGTCAAGAATATCAGTTTTCATTTCCTCTTTAGCATTTCTTTGAAAAACTTGAGGATGTGATATGTCAAAATATTAAACCTTAGTAACAACCTAAAACGATGAGAAAAAAAACCACAAATGAAAGGAAGACTTCTTTTCAATAAACCCAAGCAACTTAATGTGTAAATTCACTTATAAAGATAAAATCCCTGATATAAAACAAACCCACAACACCACAAAGACGGCAAAAGCTTTTTTTCAAATCCCACTTAATTTAACAGTAAGAGATGGAATCATAAATGGATGTCAGCATTACTATTCTTTATATTGCTATACCAAAAATTTTGACTGAACTAACGATTGTGTATGGCTGAGTGGATACTTCACCTCCTGACAAATCAAAGAAATATGAATTAGTGAAAAGCAATCGTGTCATCATAAGCTTGACTGAGAACTGTCTCTTCAGACCAAATGTCAAAACCAATACTTAAATAGTTAATAGTAAAAAAAAAAAAGGCTACCTATGACAGTTTTGAGAATTGAATTTCTTGTAAAACTTGTCACAGAGCAATACTACTTCACTTTAACAACCAATAGTTCTGAATAGCCTTCCGACATAATCTGATATTGAATCAGACCAAGCAGAACAGAGGGGAAAAAAAAAAAAAGAAAAAAGCATCAGATGCAGAGGTACTGAAAATCCACAAGTCCTAGTTCATCAGTATCCCTGAAAGTCAGTCTCAAAATGCTTTTTGAAACTACATAAACTTAGCAATATTCTTTAATTTCTAATAAAATAGTTCACATAATTCTTATATGGCAGAGGAACATAACAGAAGTTAATCATTAAAAGGCATCAATTTAAAAAGCAACCTCGTGAGAGCTGTAACCTAGCTACAGTTAAACAGCATTGTTTTAAAAGCATTTGTAAGTTACTCATCGCCACAAGACCGGAGAACCGTTTTTTCCCCCTATATACTGAAAGACAAAACTGACCTTGTGAACTTTCAAGTCTTTCTTCTCTTGATATATAGAGGAAAACAGGTCCCAAGAAGAGTTTGGAGACAAAAGTCAGTAATTCCCTATCTTAAAAAAAAAGCATTTTATCCCTTTTGGTGCTTAGGAGGAAACCTGTAGCAACAAGACAACACTAATCACTGGCAGCATCCTATCATCTATACCATTTACGGTGCTCAGTATATAAAAATAGTAGGCTTCAAATTACAGGATAACAGGAGTGGATAAGAGAGAGGCATTAGAGTGCTGCTACTCACATTAATCATATATATTGATTGAATACTGAATGCCTTTTCAGTTTGTCTGACAAATCAGAATGGCTTCGGTAACCCCTTGCTCAAATGTGTGTTCGGTCTCATTCTCTTTTAAATCATTCATTAAATCTCCTGGGAATACACAAAGGCTTTCTCTCCTGGCTGTCCTCACAGATTTCTTTGCTTGCCAAACGTTCAGGTGCCCTGTCATCCTCCCATTAACACCTTACTGATCTCACAGGAAAAACCTGCAGTGAATTTAAAAATCCCTTTCTATATGCCTGTAAAATAATCCCTCTCTGCTGTTTTACTGCAGGTGAAGGGAGCTGTTCTTCATGGGAGTCATGCGTTACGTGCCCTTTGAGAGCAAAAGTGACAGCTAATGTCACAGGAGATACCATCCTCGCTCACCAAGTTTAACCTCGGGTACACCTACATAGTTATGACATGCAGGAGCTACTGACACATACTGAGTCGACTTGGTTTGAACTTGTCTTTACAGATAAGACATTAACATTCTGACTGTGCATAAAGAAAGCTGGCGAATGGTAGTTTTCTAAAAATAGCTACATGGAGTGTCTAAAAACACCTTCTCAGTGTTCCATACCTGCTCTCAATTGCATCTTGTTTGCCTGCTAGAGAGAAACATAACTGCAAGTACTACAGTCATGTAGACAGATAAAAATCAAGGTGAGTTGCATTCCCTGCCTGTATTATATCATCCATAACAGTTTTGGATTAAAGCTTAGTTACTATACTAGTAACCTTTTTTTCACATTTGGCTGAGTAAGATTACAGTACAGTCTTCCCAAAAATATACTGAATGAAACAACTTAGGTCAAGTGTTTCAGGTATTTTTAGACTACGCACTAGAACAAATACTGCAAGATTATTCTTACAGTTCACATTCTGAGTCCATTTGTACTTGAAAAAGTCATCTTAGACAACGCTCCCATCACAGATTATGATGAAAATTTCACTGAACTCAAAAGAACTATTTGGGAGTCTGGGAGGGAAGCCATGTCTTACAGTCCTTCATATAGCATTAACCCTGAGAAAGTTTCAGCCAACACAGTTCAGTTCTGAGATGCCGAACAAAAGACTATTTTCAATTATCAATACATCACAGATTTCAGGATTACATCCTTAAAATGGCTAAGGGTAACTTCTTCAAATTCTTGTAAAACAAACAAACAAACAAACAAACTTTCATGTAACATTACAACATGATCCACTTTCTCAAAAAAACCCAACCCATGCATCTGATAAAACTTAAGCACATGAAATAGATTAATAAATAAATGGCTGCGAAACAAGGAACTGAGTGATACAAAATAAGGCAGCAACATTTCCCAAAGAAACACTTCTGTATATCTAATTATCAAAAAAGTCAGTGGCATAAACTGATTTCTCAGTTGTGTAGACACATTCTGCTGTATAATGTACCTTACAAAAATATTGCCCATTCAATACAAGAATTTAAGTGTCTGCAGAACTAGAATATAAGAAAAATGGGGTGGGGGGAACTAAACTGTAATTCTGTAGCACATGGCAGAGTGAAATTAGGCAATTACATTCTGAAAGGTATGTCTCAGAACAGAATTGTTCAATACATAGGTCTCTACACATCCTTCCATTTCTAATATTGGAATTTTGTGAACATGCATGCCACGCTCAGTTGATTAAAGCAAGAAAAAAAGCCTTTGAAATTTGGCATTTGTCTCCCATGTTTCATGTTCAGTTAGACTGATGGTGATTTAGTAGTACCTTCCTCCATCTTAGCCTCTGCAGCAACTCTGTCTTTTCACCTTCTCGTATCACTTCACAATAAATGCACCTGTATTTTTCCTTATGTTGGACTAGGCACGGTATCTAGATCAAATGCTGTTGTAGTCCGAGCCACGGGCAACAAGAGCTGCTGCTGCTTCCCACTCCACTGTAAAGAAAGTAATTGTTCCAAAGAAGCCCACAGCCACCATGATCAGGAGTTGCCACTGCAGAAGGAAGTAGTTGCTGTAGAAGTATGCAACTGCAGCACAGATGGACTGAGGAGGAAAAAAAAACAAAAACACAACGTAAAAAGATTATCAGTGGAGATATCCAGGCTAGTATTACTATACAAGATTATCAAACCGACGTACACACAGTTTAATATGTAACTCTCAGTAGTATGCTTCTGTGTAAGATGTACAATCTTAAAACTTCATTATACCTCAACATATGTCTTGATGTGATATACAACAGATTTAGTTTTTACTTGTTATTTAAATAGTGTTCACTGTAGAAAATGAACACCAAATTCAAGTGTTTGTAGCATCGCAAATGCAATTCTCTGGTATTTGAAAACAGTCTGTCTAGAAACAACACTGCCAAGGCTTTAAGACAAAATCCAGAAAACTGTTTCCAGTTTTACAACATCACAAACTATTCTATATCAAAATAGCTACGGGCTTTGACAAGTGTTGCTTACTTGACATCTATGTTTTCAAGGGTAAAATTTTCATTTGAGCTGGTATAAAGAGCCTTTATATTCCATTTCTATCTCATATTCTTACATATCGCTGAGAATGATATAAAAATTAAGCCACGCACAAGAAAAAAAAAATCTTTTTGAAGCAAGCAGCTGTCATCTTTTAAACTAGACACACTCGGACCTCTGCTCCCAGCACTAGCTTGCTACTGGTATGACCATGCACGCTTTGCACCATCGTTTTCCTATCGATACCTCCGATCAACACAGACCTTGACCTGGAAAGTTCAGTACCAAATGAGATAAATGCCTGTGAGTGAAGTGATCCATCCAAAATACAGCAGTTGTATTGTATGAAGACTTTTCATCAAGTCTCCAGCTAGCATAGATGCATTTATTTTGGCATTCTGACAACTCAAGGACAGATAAACAACATTACCTAACTCTTCTGTCTGCATACCCACCTGATAACTCCTAGTGATACGATACAGCATCCACAAACTCTTCAACTAGTATTTACACAACTCATTTCCTTTTAACTTGCCCCCCTCTACCAAAGACTTCTTTGAGTAAACAAATTCAGTAAATGTTTATTTAAGTAAAATCCAAGTCTGGTTAACTGTACTAGCCTTTTGACTTTATACAATTCCCAACACTTCTAACTTCCCTCAAAACTTGTAAGTAATAGCAGTTGAACTATATAATCACACCAAGCTGTACAATCAAGCTACTCCCACCTAAAAACTTTTTCTTCTCCTGCAACAGATAAAAAAACCAGGCTGAAATCCGTGGCAGAAACAACATGATTTTCCCCAGCCCAATATTTCAATAGCATTCCAGCAGTCATACTTTCAAAAGGCTGTGTCATGTAATACCTGAACAAACTTAAAGATGGCAAAGGCAGGAGCACTGTCTTCTGAATACAGGAATCCTAAAATACTGAGGAGCTGGGTGTTAAAACAGCTGTCCCCCAAGCCCAACAGAAAGCTGCAGAATATGGCCACCTCTTTGCTGCAGGAGAAAGTGAATCAAATTTAAAAGCCGTTCAAACAGCTTACACATCTATAAACTATTTTTGGCAGACTTATTTGGAAACTGAGAATGGAAGAAAGTTATCAAACTTTAAATTTCACTGTAAAAGAACGGGGAACACATGGCTTGGCAAAAAGAACAGTTTCATCAGATTTTAATTTCTTAGTCTTTTAATGCTAAGACTTCTGTTATTGTTACCTGCAGTCAATTCTATATTGAGTTAGAACCACCAAGAGAACTTATTTTGGTTCTTGAAGTCACAAAGCCCACAAGGCAGTGATTAAAAGCTGAGACACACATGGCAAGTTCATAAAAACTGTAGGAATATTACAGAAATACCAATTCATATTGCAGAAAAATACTCCAGTTAAATAAAGAATAGTCACCTGCACAGGCACAAATGCTTAGAATTTGCAAGGTAGCAGCTGTGTCTGCACAAACTGACAACACTGTATTTTCCACACAAATTGGCAAAAATACACCGCAAAAGAAAGTTGCACTGATGAGATAAGAAAGCTCCCTCTATTCTTCCCCTAACACTGAGCAGTGTAAGAGACAGGCATAGCATGGCTCCAGTTAGATCAAGTGGACTTTGACAATGAATATTCAAAGACTTTGGAAACCTGTGCAACAGTGCAAGGCTGGTGCTCCGTGCTGCAGTAAAACTGAGCCAAACACTGTTTTAAAATATACTGAATTCCTGACACCTAGTACAATAGATGCTGGTCTCACTATTGTACTAGATATCAGGAATATCAGTTCTCAAGTGACAGAATTGCTGCCAAACATCCTCATGCTTTTTATTCTTATGCCATTTAAATTCCTAAATTGGGTGCACACTGGCAGAACATCTACCTTTAATAAAAACAGAATTCCTGAAAGCTTTTTCATGGAGTTAGTTCACTTCAGCGAAAAGCAGCTTCAAGGAATTTTCTGTCAGAGGAAAAAGCTGTTTGTTTATATACATCTTGAGTTATACCAGCCAAAGGAAAAAGTTTACATACCTTGGAATCATATAAGCAACATCATTTGTTCCTTGCATAGGCGCAATAGGTGCATCATTTGGCATGTTGAAAAAAATTAAATAAAAGGCTATGAAATGGACAACAATGCCTAGCATCACAACAGGGTTCCTGCCAAAGCGATTATTCTTGCTCAGTAAACCAAAGATTCCTCCACCTGCACGAGTGGAAAAGATTGGATAATTAAACAGAACTGAAGATGTAAAGAACAGAACCAAACTTAAAATATTGAAAAAAAGAAAATGCTGGAAACTGAAATTATAGACTTCGCCATATTGAATAACTGGAAGATTGACAGACATGAAAACAGTCCTTAAGGAGTGTGCCAGATCTGCCAGCCCCATTTGCAAGATGACATAACCTTCAGGTTGTTAGAGGTGTCTGAAATGTGGGCAGGAGATTCATCAGATGATTGCTGAGGAAGATACTTAAACTTTTTGCAAGTATTTTCCCAACAGCCACTGTTTCCTCCAGTACTGCAACAGTACTAAGTGAAAATGGATGACCTTGTGCTTAGCACTTTTAATTGCTAAAACATGCACCCCTCCATGGATCAAAGTTGCTAGTAAATAAAGACAGTGTTGTTTTTTGGTGTTCTTTTGGGTTGGTTTGTGTTTTGTTTTTTTGTGGGGGTTTTTTGTGGTTTTTTTGTTTGTTTGTGTTTTTTAAACACTGCAGGTCTTGCATTTAAACAAGAAAAATTTACTTAATGAACATTACCTGTATTCAATTTTATTCAAATACCAGATCTCAGTTAACAAAAGCTAACTTTAAGGAAATCTTTAGTGTAATACTTTAATAAATGTAAAATAGTTACATCATCACTTAAGAAATAACAAAAATATAAACAGAATACTATTTAAAAACAGAATATCAAAATGCTGAAAATACCTTAATAACATCATAGCCTAGTGTTTCTCTCACTCTAAGTCTTATGTATTTCTTTGTACTAACCCAAGAAGAATGCAAAATCTTAAGATTCATCGTCATTGGTATTTCACATTCTAGTCCACATTCTCTTTAAATGGTGTAACGTATACTTCACAGTGCAACAAGGAACCACATTGCCAATTTTATTTCTAGTATGGCATTTTTTGTTTACACAATCATTGCTGGAAGCTTGAAAGACACTATTCAGATAAATAAAAAAAAACCATTCTGTGTAACTACATCATCTTAATCTTTTTTTGTCTATAAGGTAGTAAATTTAGACTCACCTAAAATTTCTCCAACACCAATAAAAATACCAGAAAGACCAATAAGGCTTTTCTCTTCACTGCCAAACCTATTCACTGCACCAATACATGTTCCATATACTCCAGAAAAGAATGTTAATTCCAAGCCTTTGAAAGAAACCAAACAAAATTGATAGATCAACTCTTATGAAAGTTATGAAAAAATTCTTTATGTTTAAAGGCTGTTTCTCCCTAAGGTAGCTTTCAAATACATATATTTAAATGAGGTATGCATAATAGAAGCAAACAGGGAATTTTAAACTACCTAATTATGATATTCTCCCATGTCAGTTTATGAAAACTGTATTTGGAAAAACAGTGTCACTACTGTCACTTGCACTTAGGTTCAGTACTGCTTCTGTCAACACAACCCCTATATGCAGTTTAGATTTCTACTTTTCAAGAACTTTGGAATTTCATCCAAGTGAAAAGCACTATGTTAAACAACACTTAAAGTAACTGAAGAAATAAAGCACAATGTCAGTGTAAGACTCCACCCCCGCCAAAGTTATGGCATTCCTAAGAAAGTCCCAGCATCCCCAAATACTAATAAGGAGCTAAGATTCCTAAAACAGACTGCTTTTCTATACGTACATAATGAACTAAAACTCAGAAAGAACAGTGCCATTTGTTTAAAATGTTTCTTTCTTTCTATTGCCATTACCGTGAGGATAGGTAATATAGCTGAGTTCAACTGGCATGAGTATAAGCAACCAGTGCAAAAATATCAATTTCTTAATAAAAAGTATAGTTAAAGCAATGCAAAGAGTTATGCTTAGACAAAGAAAAACAGTTCAAAAATAAAACTGTTACTAATTCACTTCCTTTGTCTTTTGCTACTGCAAAAATACGGTACACCATATCCTGGTCTACCAGTAGCAGGCTACTTAACATGGTATATGAACTAAATATACCCCTCAAAAAGAGATGAACTTTGAGCAGTTGTAATAATCCACACATTAATTTAGGAAATAAAAGCTTTTGTTGGCCTTACAGGATTTTGTATTTTCCTACCTAAAGTAGCAATATTGGCCAAGAGCCACCAGATGGCAGCAGCTATTTTTTCCAAGCTGGACTGATTTTTTTTCCTGCTACTTCTAACACCAAATTTCAGATTAATCAGGCAAAAACCTGACTCACTCCCTTCCCTGGTTATCTTTCTTCACATTCCCACTGCACTAAACATCTAAGAGGAATTCAGGTAAGTTAATTTGAGTTAACACAACATTGGAGATGCTGTGAAGTAACTTGTAACTCAGATTAGTGGCTGGTGCAAGCTGAATTCACAGCTACTCCTGCTATTTCTCTACCAGAAGCTGACTGCAAACCTTGGCAGATGTTATGGCACTGTTCATAAGTTGTTCACATCTAAGTTTGTCTTTTCACCTACAAGGATTAACACAATTTTTCGTAATTGTGAACTCAGAGCTGAGGTTCTGAAGATATATCTGTTCTTTCTAACACTTAATTTGATAATAAACAGAACTACATCTGAAGCCAAATAAGGAGCAAGAAACCCCCCAAAAGGAGGGGTTTATCCCTTAACAGGTTTATCCCCTGTTAAAGGATCCCAGTAACATTTTGAACATTTTATAGTATTTTTGTGGAGGAATTCCTTTAGTACACGGCAAAAATAAATGTATTTTTCTTCTACAATTCATACCTTGGCTTAACAATGGCAGACCAGGTTTAACTAAACTTGCTAAAAAGAAAGAGAGCTCTATTTGCCACAGCAAACACTAATGACAAAAATAGTTGAAAATGGTTAAAAACTTTTTCCCCAAGTAGAACCAAGACTAAAATGAAGATTGTTAGTAGAGGGGGGGGCCCAACACTGAAAGTGTATTCTGCAAAAATAATTTTAATTCAAATGCAATGCAATTGCTTTACACAACCTACAACCTATTGATAGTGTAATGCCAAATCACATAAAAACCTATGTAAATTTTGCCTAACCCTCAATTTGGGTGACCCAGAACTGTACTGAACCAAGCATTACCGTATCTGTCAGTATTTGCAGATTCAGGTGCACCCCTCTTCCCATACAAAAATGCTTTCCAGAACACAGAAATGTCATTAAGTAACTCATTCAAAGTTAATTAACATATTCAAGTAATGTTTGCAGAGATACAGAATTGCACTCCTGCTCTGGGGTTAAATGCCCTGCCACTGCTACACAATTACACACTCTGCTTGCTTCATACCTGTATAGGCTGTTGTAACACTGAGAAGCATAATCTCTTTGGTGAAGCTCAGCTTTATGGATTTCTCTGTAAAGACAAAGTAATGGAAATTAATGTAACTTCTGATAACACTATTAGAGAATCTACACTTTCTTTTGCTCTTTGCTTAAAGCAAAAATAGGTTAAAGTTATGCAAACTGTGGCTTTATTACAGTAAAGAGAGTGCTAAACAAACCAACCCTGACTTGCCCTTTAAAAGAAATGCTGAGAGCTCAAACCCTTTTTTGTAAAAAATGCAAGGAGGGGAAAATATTAAAGAGGGGGTACACAGTTTTCAATTTGCAGACAATTTTCTGCTCATTGTATTTTTGCACTCTCTCTTAGTTCACGGAGACTGTGTCCTAAAAGGATAAATAAATTCTCAGTGAAGATCTCCACGTTCTCAAAACAAAATTAACAGTCATAGGCAGACCACATCAAACTTAAATGGAAACTGCAGATGCTCCCATTCAAAATCGTTGTTTTTAAGTGGTATAATTTAGCGACAAAATAAAACAACACATAACTTCTCCTTTATCCTGTTACATTAGTGATTTAAAAAAAAAAAACCAAAAAACCCACTGTCACACACTAGCTTTCCCAGGTGGTGACCTGTTCTTCTGGAGCTCATCTACAGAAGAAAGCTGTTGTCAAAGAGCTTGGATATGAAACTACATCAAGGAAGTACCCCTGACTATACTAGTACATAATTGAAATGAAGTCTACTTCACTTTCTTTGCTTGCAGTCAAGCTTTGTTTGTATGATACCATCACCTGAAAGGAGCACTTCTGAAGCACAGGCAGCCAGCTCACACCAATCACACACCAACAGTAATTTGACCACACATTAGTTCGGTGGTTCCCAAGATTTTCCAGTTGCAAGCCTTATTTTGGCTAGGCTCAAAATCGCAAATGCTCACATAGGCAACTGAATTCCTATCAGGCTCAAAACTCATCAGTCCTGTGTCTCTATGTGAACTGTCAGCTCTGGCCTGAAAACCATTGCCATCTGGCAGTCACTTTTCCAAGCAGGCCATACCTGATGGCATATATTTGAAGTGGAATAACTGAAATGCATTCTCAAAACCGTATTTGTTCACAATTTTTTGGTCTAACTGATTTGTACCAGATCACATTATCAGAATCATGGAGCGCTGGAAAGGACATGTCAGAATTTTTTGAAACCGCTCGTACTTACTGAAGGCAGCCACTGCTCTCGCCATTTTGTTTTGTGCAGACCTGGGTAAACAAATGCCTTTGTCAAAATGGAAACAGAATAATCACACTATTTCACTATGCTGGAAGGCAGTTTGGTTTTTCAGATTTCCTGTACATTTTCTAGCCCAGCATTATATACTGGAATATACTAATTTATTATTAAAAGTTTCTGAGAATCCAAACTACTAACTACAAAATTTATTTGCTTTCTGAGCTAATGAATGCCATTCAAACATAAACCTGCTTAACAGAGTCTTTCTTCTGAGCAGTTTTAGCTGTGAACATTTTTTCACTGGCATGCTTAGTGATGTTTTTGTAACATTTTCACTGTTTTTTTAGATAAAGCAAAAATATTTAAACTGATGCCTCAGGCAAAACTGTACCTGTGTACTTACACACTTCTAATGTATTTAAATATATATGTATGTCACCCTGATAGAGAAGATACAAAAACCATGTTTCAGTATGTAAAAAATAACCTATAAAAAGGGGGTAATTTCTGCTTGTTCCAGCCTTTAAACTGGGCCGATGAGGGAAAGACATACTACAAAAGGCAGGTACATGCTTAAAAATAATCAGTGAAGAAGAGCTAAATGGTATCTTTCCAAAGGCACTTACTCATTAATGGAAAAACTTGATGTGCAGTACTGCCCTCCACCCTTGAGAATGTCATATAAAGAACATTAATTTCGCTTGTTAAGGTACAGACACTTTTCTATTAAATCTATAGATTCTACATGTTGTTCATAACATTCATGTTTCCAGTGCAGAGGGGAAAGTGAATGCAGGATGTTCCATCGAGGAGCAGGAGCACAAACGAGTATATGTGACAACATGTTATTGCCATAAGCACTTACGAGCTGTCCCCCAAGATTTCATTAGCAGAATCTTCCTCCCCTGGAGCTTTTGTGTCCTCTTGCTTCCTAATCAGAAAGAACAGAACTGTGCCCACAAGACTGATAACAGTCAGAGCAATGAAGACAGTTCTACGATCACTCCCTGTGGAAAAACAAACAAGAGTCATAACCAGATGTGCAAAAGCAATTAAAACCAATTCAACCACCTTCAAAGAACTAATACAGACATACTAAGTAAGTGTTTAAAATGCATACGGATTTTCTAACTTACCTTTCATGTGGAGCAAAAGGTACGCAGCTGCTGGCAAATTCCTGTCTCAGTTTTATGATGCCAATAAAAAAAATGGCATATTTAAAGAGTGTCACTCGCATTTTCTGCCATGCAAAAGCTATGACCAAGGAGGAGCCAATTAACAAAGGAAGTGCATAAAATATTAGCAGAAGAAATCAAGACATATAATTCAGAGCGGATATAGCAAACAATCCCAAAACACTTCAAGTTTCTAAAAGAAAAAAAAAAAGTTCTATACCAGCATCAGAAATATCAGTGCTATAACATCATAAACTGGTAGGCTTGTAAACTACAAGGCCTTAAAACCACTGAAACCTCAGTAACTGACACAGCACACAACACACAGCTGGAGGAAGACAGTTGCTGCCCGATGCACCAAGCTCTGCTGCACTAACCAACTTGTTCGGCATGGGCAAGTCTGTAACACAGAAATCACTCCCATTTACAAATATTAAGCAGGGAAAAATAGCCAAGAAACAGCTAATAGTTGAGACTGAACTAGTGTAGGATTCTGAAGATATTGTATGTGCTTGTATTTACCTCCCCTTTAGCTTAAAGGTAAATGTAAAATTGTTCTACATCAATTAAAAATAACCTGTGTATGATTACAGATCAAAAAAAGAGTATGTGCTTCACCTCAAAATGCCTGTAATATTTATATAGGTAGTGAAGGAGGAATTGATTTTTAAATGCTGTTAAATCTTCTGATATCAATATTTTTTAAGAAAGAGGAGTCTCAATTTAAAGATGGAGGAAAATGCAACAGCAGAATTCCCTTACAGTTAGTTGCTCTATTCTGTGGTTAGCAAGAGCACTGAAATTTAGAATGCACAGAATTTCAGGCCCACCAGGTTCAAAATACTTTCAATAACATTTAAACCTTTGTGTTAAAAGGTGAGGGAATGTGGAATATGACCTTTAAAAATTAACCTGTGCTGTGCTACCAAGCCTGTGGCTGTGGAGAACCTGAAAAGATGGATCTAACAGAAGCATGAAGTGAACTATTCATCTCAAGAGGGCAGTATTTCTGAAGCCTGGTAATTATCATTTAAACATCAAGATCTGATTCCTGATTGCCTAGAGCAGAAGTATCCTCATCTTCTAAATGTTAAAAGAATGACCATTCTAGTAGATATTTTACTTTAAGACTACAGTAAGGAAAACTCTCACCGTCATTACAGAACAGAACAATCAGCCCTATTTGTTTACAAAAGGTTGTTTTTCCAGCAATGCTCGTTTTTTATAATTAAAATACTAGATTTTGCTCTATTTTCATCATTGTAGTTATTTAGTTGATACCCTCACCTACCTTGCCTAAACAGTTGCCAGAAATCTCTGCTTTAAAACCAGTCTCAACCACTATCCAGCTTCTTTCTGCTTTTCCAGCAGCTACTCCTGCTCTTTACCAGTCTAGCACAACGTCACATGACAAAACTATAGTATTAATTACAATCCCATCAAGAAGTTTGTCTTCATAAACTATGCCAAGAAAGGAAGACCAAGTTCTTTACACACTCTGCCAGCAACGCTGGCAGTTTAAGCAGCAGCAGCCCACTCTCAGTCCAGCTGCGCATCTCAGCCTCTTGACAAGTAACGTCTTGCTACATTACTATGTGCCAGCATAACAATTAGTGCAGCCATGAAGTGAGCTGGGATGGTTTTCCTTTCTTCTCCTTTATTTCATGGGTTAATAAGTCTCCAATCTGATTTACTAGGACAGTCTACACTAGGAACTTACTTTGGAACTGAACAGCATGTATATTAAACATACAGCCATTCCAGAATATCTTTCCCCCAAAATATGCGTATTTTGGCATAAGTGTGCCTGCACAGGGAAAAATCCCAGAGCAGCTTTTGGGGAAAACCTTATTCTAAACTAGCATTCTGAAGAATTTCATAGACAATATCCAAAAAGGTGGCACTCAAAGTGCATTGCATGCAGGAAAACAACATACATAATGCAAGGGCCACGAGTACCATGGAACACAATCAAAAACATACTCCAAAAATAGTCTATCTAAAAATAAATTGGAAAAATAGTGTCTGCTGTTGTCTAAGTTTCTTGCCACTTTCCAGTTCATCTGCTTATTCGTGCTACCATACTTTAAAGGATGACCTCCCATATAAACAAGCAATACCCACCTGATATGTGAGTTTTTCCTTGCCAAGCGAAGTATATATAGAGGTTTCCAAAAAACAAGCTGTAAACAGAAGGAACAAAGGTGAACAGCACTTTTTGCAGTAAGACTAAGGTTGTACATCACAGTAGTGCTACTCTATGCAAATATAGTACTGTGCAATTGTGAAAGAGATACAGACACTAGTCACTCTCCACGCAAACTGCTTAGTCTATATAAAACTTCAACACAGTAGAGGACTCTTCCCCCTAATGCTGGCTATTCATTTTCAGCAATCAAGATAAAAGGTGGTAGCAAAAACGAGGAATTACGCATCTAAGTTGCCCCTCTGATTTTGGAAGGGTGTGGGTTAGAAAGTTGACATATTTATGGAGATAATTTTGTAAAATTTCCTTAGAAGAGTCATGTATCTCATCTGAAGTATTGGCCCAGCAATGCTAAATTGGTTAACAGCTCAAGAGAAATTCTGCATTCGTACCTACAGTTTCCTGAAATACAGTAACTCTGAACGGATAGCGATTTTACTCCCTGTAAAACAAAGGATTACTTGGGTTTGTGGAAATCTACTACTCTGATAATCTGGAACTTAAGCAACACACAAGAAGTATGCCACTAGGTCAGACTGATGTTCTACTAATCCAGCATTCTATCCCCACAACAGCATTAGCAATGCCATCTAGTGCAGGCTCACCAGCCGAAGCACTTTCTGCAATTCATTCCCCTCATTACCTCCCAATATCCAGAATTGTTGTATCTGGGGTGGTAAATGGTATCTCTCTTCAGGAAGCATTTGTGGATCTGTTGACAATTAATTTGTTTGATCCCTTTTTGATATTGCTGACACCATCCAACTCCACACCCTACTGTGGCAGCAAGTTCCAGAAGTTTAATCATCCATTGCGTAAAGAAGCACTTTATCTGTTTCAAACCAACTCTCTTCTAGTCTCACTAAGTGATCCAAGTTCTAGTACAGCAGCATTTGGCGAGCAGCAGTTCTACTTTCAGCTCACCCGCTGCCTTCATGTTTGAGTAACCTAACAGTATAATCCTTCTTAGACACTTTTTCTCCAAAGGAAAGAGTCCCAGCATTTTTAGTCTCTCTTCAAGTCAGCTGCTCTACCTTCTTGCACATTTTTGTTATTTTTCCCTATACCCTAATTACATTACACTCTCCCAAGAGGCATAAACCACAGCCACACAAAACAGTCAATGGCAGCAACGCAGCATCCACTACCTTGTTCTTGCTACCTCTCTTGATGCCGAGCCTTTTGTTGACTTTTTTGGTTGATGCAGCACTCGAAGCTTAGTACCAGAGAACCATCAACAAGATCTCCTTTCTGACTGCTGACTGCCAGGTCCACCTTTAGTATCTTCACTTCCAACTTGTCAGTGAGCAGCAAGGACTGGCTGCTCCCTCAGGCAATGAGGGCTAAGAGTCAAGGGGGCTAACACATCCAGCAAGAGAAGGTGCCTCATCAGCTAGAGCTCAGCCCCACAGTACTCAAGCGAGGCAAGTAGGGCAGACTCAAAGATTGTAGGCAGGGTTGACCAAGAGTCCAGACCATCATGCAAGTTTGTGTTCATGAGGCAGATCTGAAATCAAGCCAGGAAGTCAGTCCACAGGCCAGAATCAGGTCTGGTGATTGCCACACAGGTCCACAGTGACAAGGCAGAACAAAGTCAAGGTAGAAAGTCAGTCTAGGTGGAGGGGTCTAGGCCACCACGATCCACAGCCAGGTATAAGCATAGCAGAAACTGAGCTGAAGAGCAGTACCACTCCAATACAGCTCCAGAGAAACTAAGTGCCAGAGCTGAGTTTAAACAGGGCTTCTGGGCCCATGGGCAGATGGGAAGGGTGTGGTGGAGGTCCCAGGTGAGATTTTTCAGGACCATCAGGACTTATTAGTGCACTCAGGATCCTGACACAAATTAGCACAGCCCTCCACAATCAACAAGATTTCTGTTACATATGTCACATGCTCCCCTAACAGAAATGTATCTTTTTGGTATGTCTAAAGTAGAGGCTTGCGATATCTAACTTTCGTTCATTGTTCTATAATGCACAACAGCAATAGAACTGTTGCTTCTAGCCTTCCCTCCCACTTCACTAACTGCAAGGTACTAGTGGAATATTTTTGATGCAGTCTCCCACTTATCAAAAAATGTAAAAAGTAGAATGTGTACACAACCAAAAAAAAGGTTAAAAATAAAGCTTACCTGGACTGCAAGAGTGCCCAAAATACTCCACTGTTCCTTCCAATGGTGTTTTCATCAGAATTTACAGTCAAGCAATTTCCCTGTGCCGTCCAGAGTACTGAAATATACAGAATACATTGCTCAGGAAACAAAAATATTTTAGGAGTATATTCAAGTGCACCAAAGAATAGTAAGCAGAGTAAGAGCAATGCTTACCAGCAGCCGCAATGCCAATAAAAACAGAAGCAGTGTAGAAAGCCCATGTAGCAGGCTGGATAAAAACTGCAATGTATAGGCTAGAATAGAACAGATCAGTTTATTGAATATAGACTTAAAGCGGATAATGCTCTTTAGCAATCAGATATCTCACTTAGCTTCTTCTAAATCAGCTACTCTCTCCAAAATGATGTTGGAAAATAGTTTAGGTCACATGTGAAAAAAGGTAATCTGTTTACTCCACTAAGCATGTAGAATTTTTCTTTTTTACATTGTCATTAATCTGAGACCACACAGCCAGCAAAGTCTGGAAATCCTGTGGAAAAAAATACACTCTGCAGTTAACACATCTACTGATACAGACAGTATCTCTGCAAGATGCCTTCCTCAGCCAGTACAATTTCATGTATGGCATGGTAACCTTAGGCGTGAAAAAATGAAAGATTTCAAAGGAAGCAGACAAAAATTCAAAATTAATACTTACCTATAAAATATGCCACTAACAACCATGGAGAGTTGAGGTCCTACTATTGCAACCACTGAAGGCGATATAAGATTTGATGCAGAGAATACCCCATAAATAATGGACATGCTACATAAACAAACAATAAAGATGATTAAGTACTTAAAATTAACTATAGGGTATGAGTGCAACTGATCTAAGAATGTTTGGTCAATTCCAAAATATCAAGTTAAGTACATATGTAACTTAAGTAACTGCATAACTTTAATGGTCAAATATTTCCTTCTGTTATCTTATCCCATTGCACTCTGTATGGGAATACAGGAGCGCACACTGTTTCTTAGATTGCTGAATAGAGTCCCAAACTATTGCAGGCAAGTACGTCTTGTAATGTACAACACACATTTGTCAAACCAGGCCTTAACAATAGTTACTGTATTTTGTGCCCAGTACTTTTAGAGAATGTTCCAGATCCTCATTTGTCTATCAGTGAGGTTTTCATTTTCTGCCAAATATACCACAAATTTTATAGATATATTTTGTGCCAGTTGTATTTTTAGTTTAAATTAAGATAGTAAACCCTTCAAAGCAGCAACCAGGTTTTCCTGTATGACAGATTATTTTGGTTTACAAAAGGTCCCTGATCATGCTTGGTGAGTTTGGCTATGCCAGTGCAATGAACAAACAGAATGGCTTTTCATGGTTTTGCTGTTTGTCTGACTGCTCCTTTCACATTTATGTTGCAGTATTTCCTGGAAGTTGATCCACATCACCTATCCTACACACAGAGAGGTGTACAAGGGCAAACAACCAGGGCCTTAGTTAGCAGTTTTATTTATTTTAAAACGTCCACTTCATCTCGTAAGATAAAATGCTGAGAATGTGATGACTGTATGGTGTTTCTTCTCCCTATAGAGAAAACATGCAAAGCAAATACGTAGTTCAACTAGAAATAATTCAGAGTAGAACTAGAGTGAATGTGAGAAGCCTATGATTTAAACTGCTTTAAGTATGTTAACATATTGTGAAGTCAGCAGAACACTACTATCTCTTCAGAGTATATCTCTACCAGGTGGAATGATAACTAGCTTCACCCTCCAAGGAGCAAAGTAACAAGATCTGTGTAAATTACCTTGTGTAGCCACTGCCATGAAAATCAGTGTTGTTTAAATTTGTGATAACAGTTTGCTGTGAGGAGAAAATCATACATTGTAATATGTTAGAATATATCTTGTAGTTTGAGAACACTTGCATCTGCTTGAAGTCAGTATCAAACATTAGAATTGATTATTAATAGACTCTACAAAGTACTTAATTTAAAGTATTAATTACAACTCATAACACCTCCACGATGAAGGTGAAGGCGATATTTGGCAGGGAAACACCTATGTTTGAAGCAGTAATTAGTCGTTTAGGATTACATTATGATTTCATCAGAGACCTTAAAATATTTCACAAAACTTTTGTTTCACTAAACACCTGTCTTAGGTAGATATGTATTACTATCTTAATTTAAAAAGTGGGGAAAAAAGGAGAAGTTTCAAAATACTCTTAATTTGACCTAACTATATGAGCTTCTGATAAGAGTTTCCGTTCTTTTCGGCCTCCCGTTATTTCCCTGTTCCTTTTTTTCCCTTGAATCAGCTTTAATGATCATGAGACCATGTAATTAGTTGGGTTTGAGGGCAGATCTGATTGAAACTCACTTGTAATTACTTTAATGACAATAAATTACATGATTGCATGATCACTAGGTCCAATTCAGTGAGGTGCTGTGAATTCATTGCAGAACTTCTAAGAGCACACGGCTATACTTATGTACTCCTAAGTACAGTATCATGCTGCACTATGACTTTTACAAAAACTATTCTAAGTAGTTATTTCTTTAATGCAGTGAAGGACATTTGCATATCTGAACCCAAAAAGGATACTCCTTGCATGCAAGAAGAGAGAAGCTGCAAGACATATGTTGAAATCTAACTGTCTTTCAGGCATATAACTAATATTGAAAGCAATGTCAGCCACTCAGTAAGTTAGAGGATCTGGGCTAAGTATGTCAGCAGCAGGTTTCTAAAAATTTAAGTAGTAAGAGTGCAATCTGCTTTTAATAGTAAATTTGGATTACATTATGCCCAATTGTGCTTCAGCATGCAAAGGGATACACAATACTAAAGCAGTAAATTACTTATTCAGATGGAAGGTGACTTGGCAGTTCTAGCAATTGTGGAAGTCTGACTACTTGTCAGATGTTATCCTCATACTCCCCCTCAATGTCTTGTTTGTTAGATCAGAAAAATGTTACATAAGGAAAAACACTCTAGGAAAAACTAGGGGCATGGTTAATAATAACAACTTAGGCAAATATTTTGAGAGGGACTACATAGAATAATCAGAAATATGGCAGGTCCAGTGTAATTCAATTGTTAATATCTCAAGTGTCAAAACAGACACTATTTTAAAGTTCAAACATTTGATAACATTCATTAATTTTCTACTTTCTAAGCAATGAGGTAGTTACATATGTAGCTATGCTTTCTTAAAGAAATAAACTGCTTAATTATCCAGTTAACCAACTTAATTTAGTTAACACTAAACCAAAAGAAAGGAGACAAAATATCAAGGTGTCTTGCACATTAAAAATATCCTAAGTAAAGCAACTCTCACACTAGAGTACATAAAAGACAAGAAAGGATTAATAACTGTGATAGAGATGTGGCATGTTTTGAAATTCACACCTACCGCAATATTTCCACATGTTTGGAAAGCAGTGAATATAAACATAAATGAGACTCCCAGAATAATTATGTTGAAAAGTTTTTTTGATTCAGGAGACATCTTGTCTTTTCTTGCCAAGTCCTCAGCTTCAGTCTGGAAAAGCTCTATTTTCTTTTAAAAGTTTCCTCTTAATCTCTATTAAAAGCAAACAAGCAAAAAGAATAAAACAAAAAAAGAAAGCTTCAAAAATGACAATTACTTAGGGCTACTTAGTAGCTGCTAGGACATAACCATCAACTACTCAAAAAATCTGGTAACCCTCTTAAATAATGTACAGCAAAATCTGTAACTTGAAAAAGAAAAAAACAAAGAAAGGTCTGGTATGAAAGGTAAAGATCAAGATTCTCTCTACCTTTTCCCATGAAGTTAGCAGGGCAGACTGCAGTATGTTACTTCTTCATGACATCTCTTTCCCCCCAACAAAGCAGTTTTCCAGAGACCGAGCTAGTTAATCAGCTCAGTGTCTTGCCATTGTTCTAAATCAGACTTCTGGTCCAAAGCCTTTAAATCACCTGACGAAGGAAAGATGAGACATTCGTACACAGGAGTCATTTCCATGCATGCTGGACAGGAAGTAAGGAACATTTCACAATCTAGATCAGCTGACCCAGCCTAGAAAGCCCTTGTGCACTATGGGAAATGCAGTTTTACATAAGTTTTCTACTTAAAAGGGTAGAAGTCTCCTAATCCTTAAAATAAAAAGATTGGTACTAGTTTTTAAGCATTATAACCTCCATCCACTAAATAAATACCCAGCAAAATAAAAAAAGTCTTAGAAAGGTGTCTAAGAAAACTGTCTAATTAGCTGAATTGAAACACACACCAAGTCCTTCCAAAAGGAAAACAATTCCCACCTGGGAGAAACTGTATACCTCAGTGCTACCAACACACATGCCCTGCACAGTGCTTCTGCCTTTCGCTGTCTCAGTGACTCGAGAGAGGAAAGAGGCTTCATAATCTTTCACTGTTTTGTCTCGAGGAACAAGGTTTGTTTTTAGCAATTACACACTCTTAATATTTTACTTCACAGTATTTTTTAAATAATAAATTTAAGATCAATTGATCTTTAAGTTTTTAAGATCTCTGTTAAAATGTCAGCAAAATGGAACCAGAAGATCACACATCTTTTATTGATTATTTTACCGTTACTATCTTCTGACTGTTCTGTTGGGCCTCCAAGTCAGGATCGGAGCATTCAGCTACATCAGCTCCACTTAACTGCTGGCCAAAGAAGAAGGGAAGGAAATGCAGGATTGAAGTAAATGACCAATCACCAAATTTTACCTCCACTATCTCCAGTAAAGGACTTAGATAAAATCTGCATCCCAGCTATCTTATTTTAATTCCTGAGTTGTATTTTCTAAAAAAAATGTAGGGCTTTATCCAACAGTATTTATTCTTTACTTGTGGGAGATAGTCAGTAAGATTGTTCCAAGGGTACTTTACAAAGATCCAATTAGAATATCAAGGCAGTATTTTAACAAAAGCAAAACTCTCTTCTTTGTTTTCTACATTATAAGTTTACAGTAACAGATTTTAAGATCCTCTAGGCATTGAGTCCCACTCACACCTTCTTCCCCTTGTGCTAGCATAAGCACTCATCTAGCTGCACAGCAAACTGGGCTGGTGTGCTAGACCACTTCTCTTGGTAGCAGCATGTGTCAATTTGAAGTGATTGTAAAACTAGTGAATAAGGGACACAGGAAACTTCCTCTATCATTTTAAAGATAAACTTCAGATTTCTCCTTAGAGAAAGGGTTTCAGCAGATGAGTCAGAGAAGTTTTAATCAAAATCCTCCAGGAACAAATAATGAACAATATAGCATGAAGCAATATAAAATGTACAGTAGTAGCTTATGTGTTTTCTTAAGTCTTTTATAGCAGGAAACTAACTGTCGCTTCCAGGTTTGTATTGATGTCATTGCTTATTTTTCTACTTCTTCAGTACAAAAAATATTAAACACGATTACACTAAGGATTTAAATTCCAATACCAAATTTGCTTTCTCCTATCACTACTGTCATTGCACTAAACAAATCAGTAGAGAACTGTCTCTTTTTTGTTTCTATTGTTTTTTTAACATAGCATTACAAAACAGATGGGTAGAAACATTTATCATTGTTGTAATACAAGAATTGACTATTATAGTTCATACTCGGAGCTCGGGCATTTTACTGAGCGCCTGAAACGACACAGCAACAACTTCTGGGGTGAGGGAGCAGCTTTCACCAAGCCCCCCGGACAAAACTCTGGAAATCTGCTTGTCGTCCTTACACAAGGGCCATGCTAATCCTCATCCTTGTTCCCATTTTACCAGACATGCTGCTAAAGCATGAACTTGCAGAGAGGGCTGGGTGGAAAGGAGGATTTCTGACGTTTCCCCGCTCGGCCCACAGCTCTCTCACAGGCACCGATGCAGCCGGTGGAGATCGCCTCGCCAGCGGCGTGCGGGCTGAAGGCTGCCTACACGGCTCTGCCCCCGCACCACAGCGCGCATCTACCGCGGCGCGTCCACAGCTGCACGCACCGAGCCGGCCTCACCAGGCACCACTGCTGGCAGGAGGTGAAGTAGACCAGCCAAGCGCCCACGCCGGCCTGCCAGGCCCCCTCACTGCGGAGACCGGGGATCGCACCCGCCTGCAGCGGGAACAGGAGAGGCACAGAGCTCCCCCGGCAACTGCCCCGGAAAGAAGCGCCCTCGCCTGCCTCACCCTCACAACGCTGTCCCATCCCCATCCGCCATTTTAAACTGTCACCTCCCGCTCCCCCGCCCGCGCGAGAGGCGCTCCCCATCGTCAGCGCAGTTTTTTTTCACGCGGCGGGGGTTTCCCGCCCCTCCTCCCCCTAGCAAAGACAGGCTTCGTCTTATTTCCGTTTTTTTACCGTTTTCGGCACACATTGTTCAAAATTTCCCCGCCTCCGCCGAGTCCTTCCGCACGACGGAGACGCCTTAACAGTCACTTTCAACGGCAGGCGAGTTATTAATTTAGAAGACGATTTTTCGTGTGCCCTCCAAGGCCGTCTCCGGGATTCGCGGCCGGTAAGGAGGAAAAAGAACGACAAGGCCGCGCTCGGGGAGGTCGCCGCCAAGCGAAGGGCGGGCGCGGC
>NW_010532923.1:0-287 GCF_000687285.1 Phaethon lepturus
GCCTCTGGGCAGCCGGTGCTCCGTCCTTTCGCTGCTCATGGGTGCTTGTGGCTGCATGGACTTGGTGAGAAGAAGCGTAGGGCTTGCGATGGTCTGTGTGCCGGAGGAGTGCGGGGCACCGGGGAGGTGAGGCACCCAAGGTCATTGAGACCGGCAGTGGCAGCGGGATGTCACTTGTGCTGCTCGGGAAGAGCACAATCCAGCAAAACACCCCACTGCCCCCCCAAAGACCTCTTGGAGCGATGCCCTGTCCCCTTCTTGCATCTGGGTGAAGCGCAGATATGGCG
>NW_010532923.1:443-1700 GCF_000687285.1 Phaethon lepturus
CAGCAGTGAGCCAGCATCGGCTGCACTGCATTGCCGTTGGCAGCCCTGGCTCTGCACCCCTCTGCCGCACAGCGCCCGGGGCCGCCCGGAGTCACGGGAGGAGGGAGGACGTATGATATGTATATATCCTTATATATGTATATATCTTTATATATATGTGTATATCCTTATATATCTGGTTGGGGACAGGGATTGCAAATCAGCTACCTTTCTGCCTGCGAGTTGCCCACATGAAGCCGTGCCCGCCGGCGCGGTACGATGGCGCAGAGGTAGCATTTGCTGCCGGCTGCTCGCAGGGGAGCTGCCTCCTGTTCCGTGAGCAGGAGGACGGTCACTGAGCTTGAGCCAAAGGCCACTGAAGTGAAACTGGACTCATGCTCACCTCCTTCCTGCAGCTCACAGTGGTTTTGGCAAAGCCCCAGCTCTGGGAGCCTGGTGACTGCAGCTCCGAATTATGACTTGATTTTCTCCTTCTCTGGGCTGCGCAGGAGAGCTGCAAGCGGCAGCCGTGTTGTCCTCCAGCAGGATTGATGCCCAAAGCAAACAGACAGGACCCAGCACCTGCTGGTTTTCAAATCTTCTATTTTTTTTCTTCCCATGGAGCTCAGCGCTGTACCCGGCCGTGCCTCTCCTCATCCCGGTGGCCACCAGCGCTTTGCCTGTGCCAATGTCCAGAGCCACCAGTAAGCGCAGTCTGGCAAAATGCTTTTGCCCTTGGCTGCGGTCGGCCTTTCCCTCCTCGGTGAAAACCCGGCTCTTCCCTGGCTCATCCTTGCACTGGGCTGTGGCTGCCCGCCGGAGCCCATGTTCCCCAAAGTGCTCTTTGATTATTAGCCTTAATAATTGTGTTATCACATTGACTGAAGTGTTTCAGATGCCAAAGCTAATTTTGCTCTTCATGCCTTCCTTCATCAGTAATGGGATTTTGATAACATCACGCTTCCAAAAGTATTGGATAAACTCGGCATAATTCCCCATTTATTAATTAAACCGTAAATTAGGCAGCGTGCAGCTGGAATCCAAGTTGCCCCATATTGGTGTAATTCTACAGCCGGGGTCGGTGCCGGCCCCGTGTCAGCACTGGCCCATCCCTGCAATCCCTGCGTGGGATCCCAGCCCCCCGAGCTTGGGGGCTGCCACGTCCCGGTCCCATGTACTGGAAGTCGAGCAATGTTTTATCTGCTCCGGCGCCTGGAGGAGGAGTCGCAGTGCCCTGGGCTAGTGATGCTGGTCTGACAGCGGGGTCGGCTGGCGGCA
>NW_010532923.1:1765-2228 GCF_000687285.1 Phaethon lepturus
CCCCCAGCCCCCTGGCTGGGCGCCGCCCCCAGCCGCTGTGCCGGGGCTTTGGGCGGGGGGAACCGCAGCTGGCACAGGGGAAGCAGAGCAGAGCGGTGCTGAGGGGTGAGCGTGGCGGTGCAGGGCTACGCCGAATTGCTGCCATCTGGCCCCACACCCCACTCTCCCGGCGCGGGCAGTTGTCCGACTGCACCAGATCCATCACCGCTGACGGCTGGCAGTTGGGCATCTGCAGCCCCACCTGCCTGGAAGGGGCTCCTGGCACCCTTGGGGCATCCTTCACGTCGTGCATCTTAAGGAAAGCTGGTGTGTTTTAATTAATCCGTGGTGTTTCTTGCTCCCTGGCTCTTCGCAACCCTGTAAGGGCGCAGCAGATGTATGTGGGCTTTAGGCTGTTGCATCCCCAGGGGATGGGGGGAAGCCGGGAGCAAAGCGGGCGCTTGTGGCACGAGGTGCAGGCGGG
>NW_010532923.1:2255-2848 GCF_000687285.1 Phaethon lepturus
CGAGCCGGAGGTGGCCTGAGGGATCGTCCCGCTGCTAGGGGCCCAGGGAGCTGCTCCGGGGCTGGGCTGAAGCTACGGAGATGGGCGAGTGTCTGCAGGCGAGTGTCTGCCCGAGATGCACCAGGCTGGTTTGGGGTTGGCAGAACTGATCCGGCAGGGCAGCCGACGCTACGGCAGCACTGGCGTGAGTCGAGGTGTCCCTTGCTGCCCGTGAACCCCCTGCGATGCCTCACACTGAAGCAATCCTGCCAAAATCCCCGGAGCCGGGACCAGACTCCGAACGGCTTGGCAGCGTTGTGGCATGCCGGAGGAGATGCTTCCCACCTCCTCCTGCGGGACATGGGATGTCCCTGGAGACGTGACTGACCGAGGGCTGCTGGGACCCAGGATCCGCGAGGCAGCACTGCTGCTCCCGTCGGCCTTGAGTGGAGGATTCAAGGGGGAAAACAACCCCAAATTTCAGTGCCGTCCACGGATTTACAAGCACGCCGACACACCGCAGGGCTCTGACTCTGTCTTGCTCTGCTCCCAGGGGAATTCAGGGGGTTTCTCCTGGGTCTAAAGCTCGAGGAGAGCCGGGTTAGTGTTTGGGG
>NW_010532923.1:2895-4297 GCF_000687285.1 Phaethon lepturus
CCCACCCCCTGCCTTGTGCCGTAACGGGCGGCGGTGTGGCCGTGCCAGGCTCGGCCACTGGTTTGTGCTGCGTTGAGAGCCTGGTGAGACTGTCCCAGTCTGATGGCCCTGGCCACGGGGGACCCTTGAAGGGACAGCGGCTGCTGACGCCTGTCCGGCAGTGGGTGCTGGGCACCAGGAGCCAGGGTGCTTTGCAGCTCTGCAGGCAGGGGGGCTCGCCAGGTTATTCCGGGGAGGAATAGCCGTCACTGGGATGCACCAGCAGAGCAGCTCCTCTGTGCAGTCCTGAAAGCATCTGCTGTTGTGCTTGTGCCCCCAAAACTCATGGAGCAACGTAGGGATGCAGCTTGGAGGGGCCAGGGAGGAGCAGAGGACCCCGCCATGGTCTAGGGGGGCCGTGCCCATCGCCAGGACTGGGCTCCCGGCTCTCATGGTGGCTTTTTGCCATCTGCACAAGGTTTATCCATGGGAGGCGGTTCCCGGTGTCCTGGCCTTGGTGGTGCTTCATGTCACAATTAGATCCCCCTGGGCTGGTGCGGTGCTGCATCCCCACGATGCCACCATCATCGTGCCTCCACCATCCCCTTTCTCACCCCACATGCCTTCAGGGAGGGTGGCCATGGGGACACAGGGCCATACTCTGTCTCTGGGGCTCTCTGCACCTTGGAGCTGGGCAAGCAGCCGCCAGCATTGCTCCTGGAGGCAGCTGGTCCCTGGGGACTGAGCCCCGGCTGGCAGGGAGGGGGGAGATGCTGAAGGTTGGGTGTTGCTGGAGCCGGTTTTCTGGATTTCTAACACTGGCCCATCACCGCCTCAGACTTGGCTGGTGCGCCGGACATGTCTCCGGGGGAGAGCCTCATCCCTGGAAATGGCATGGTGTGGCTTGCGTCTGCTCGTTTAGCCTGCGTTCGTTCAGCTCGGGAGCAGCGCAGGACGTGCGCTCCCCTGCCTCCCACCTCAAATCGATCTGCCTCGTCTCAGCTCTCTCCTGGAGCAGCTTCTGGCTCTTCCCCAGGAGCTTGTCTGGCTTCTTTTTTCTCCCCCCATATCGATCAGGAGCCGTCGCTGTTGCACGGGGCCATTGCCAGGGAGTGCAGGCAGCAGGGCAGCGGTGCAGGCAGAGCGGTGCCAACCCAGGCAGGCTGGATTTGGGCACTCTTGGCCGTGCAGTGCCTTTGAAGTGCCAGGATAACTCAGCCCATCACCTTCTGTTGCCCTATTTAGCTGTGCTGGTCTCACCGGCAGTGTGAGGCACAGTCACCACCGCATCATCGGCACCGGGGAGCAGGCTGGGTGCTGGCAGCACCCGTCCCATTTTTTTGGGAGGCTTTTTTGGCCATACGCAGCTCTGTGCGCCAAGGGTGGGCTGGCTGCGGTTCACCAGGGCTCGGCTGCAGCGGCC
>NW_010532923.1:4367-4829 GCF_000687285.1 Phaethon lepturus
GGGGACAGCTGCGTCCCCACAGCACAGGGGATCGTGCTCTCCAGCATCTCCAGATGCCTTTTCCATGGGTGCTGTGGCAGCATGTGGCACATGCCAAAATCCTCTGGATGAAGCGCCGATGGCAAGCGGTGCCTGCAGCCCACTCTCCAGTGGAGCTGCTGCAGCCTCCCTGTGGGTAAGGAGGGATGTGGGTGGCCTGTCCCCTTTTTGGCACAGCACCGTGCTCCTGCCACCATGCCAGGGGCTGGAGAGGCCGCAGGCTGCTCCCGGCGTGCCTGGGGCAAGGGGGACCTTGACCTCTGACGGCTGCAAGCTCCGTGGCTGTACGAACAGGTACCTTGGCACGATCTCTCGTTTGCTTCCCAGCTAATTAGCAAGGCAGCTGCCTTCCATGGGGTCTCTGAAGCATTGCAGCAGCGCCGGATGAAAGTGGAAAGCTGAGAGCCGTAGCAGGGAGGGGGG
>NW_010532924.1:0-900 GCF_000687285.1 Phaethon lepturus
GGCGAGGGGCTGAGCCAGGCTGACGGCTGTAATCTGCCGGGGATGTGCGGAACAGCTGCAACGCTCCAGCCCCATTTATCTCCCTTCTCCCCGGGGGTCCTCCGAGACCCCGGTTCAGTTTTGCTCCCGCTGAAGTTGCTGGGGAAGCCCTCGTGGGCCAGAGCGAATGGAATGCCCTCCCCGCGCCTTCCTCCATCCCATCCCCGCGGAGACCCCGGTGGCCCCCAACACCGCCCAGCCCAGCCCGACCCAGCACACCTTCCCTGCTTGGAAACGGGACGTGACGGACCCTTCCTCCCGGGGCCAAGGGAAGCCTCTTCTCCAAGGTTTCCTCAAAGGAACTGGGACCTCTCCTCGCAGCCACTGTCCATCCTGGCAGCTAAAGCCCTTCACGGGTGCAGGGCGAGCCTGAGCAGAGGGAGCTCAAATAGAATCCCGTTTTCCCCTCTTCTACCCCCAAATCACACAGCCCACGAGAGCAGAAGCGGAGAGCAGGGTACCGCAGCGCCGGGGGGCTGCCATCTCCTCTGCTTTTGATTAAAATGCGAAATATTTTGGAGCACTTAGGGGGAAACAAAGAGAAGCAGGGAGCCGCCTTCATTTTCCCAGGATAATGATGCCATCAATTATGTCGGCTGACGGGGGGGTCTTGAGTGACCCCCGACGGCCCCGCTCCTCAGATCGCCACGTGGTTCCTCCAGCCCCGTCTCCCTGATGGATGGCCCTTTCCCGTCGCACTTAGCAAGGGCAAAAGGTGCTGCCTGTGCCCCCCGCCCCAGGATTTGGGGTGACTTTGGGCTTTCCCTGCCTGGGCTGGGTCAGGGGATGCTCTTCCCCCCCGCGGAGTGAGGAGGCAGCTCTGACCACTGGGTATCTACAGCCCAAACCTTCGCTTTCACC
>NW_010532924.1:1043-2548 GCF_000687285.1 Phaethon lepturus
TCCGTCTTTTGGGGAGCCGCCTGGCTGCGTCTCCCTTCGCTGCCTCCTCTGGGCTCCGCTCCACGCTTGCCCCCGCAGACTGCGCCCATCTGTCCGTCCGTCCGTCCATCCAGCAGGGCGGGCGCGACGCTCTCTGGCACCCAGTTCCTCCGCGCCCGCCCAGCGCTCCCCCAGGGAAGGGGTTGGGGGGGGTTGACCCTGGCCGAGCTGCCGAATCGGGCTCCAGGCAGCGGTGTGGAGAGGGAGGAAAGGGAAGGAGAGGCCAGGATTGCAAATGAAGGCCGAGCTGCTTCTCGGAGATGCTGTCCCTATGGCCCTGGGCCAACCCCCCCCAGCCCCCCGGCTGCAGCATCCTCTCCTCTGCACCCCGCGGGGCAGGACACCTCCCGGGGAGGGGGGAGCGGGCTGGCGTGGGGCTGAAGAGCAGATGCCACCGCAGGGATGTGAGGTGGGAAACCGGGGGGGGGGGGGTCAGCCTGGGAGGCGGGGGGGGGGGGTTCCGCCTGGAGAGCTGTGGGGCAGCCAGCTTGGGGGGACAGCAGAACCGTGACCCCCCGCTGCAGCCCCACACGCTGCTGCGGGAGATGTCGGACGGCCAGATGCCGAACGCTTCCTTCCACCTCTCTGCCATCCCCAGGAGGCTGATTTGGGGACAACCTGGGGTTTAAGGCTTTGTGTCACCGGATGGAGACCCCCTCCCCTTATTTTTTCCCCAAATCTCCCGTTTCTCCAAAATCTCCCGTTTTGTAGGATGCTGGGGACCGGCACGGCCTGAGCCGATGACCCCAGCAGTGGTCACGCCTGGAGCTGGGAAGCCCTGCAGGGTTTGAGCCCGGCTGGACCGAATCAAGGACTTTGAAAGGCGGGTGGGAGACAGGAGATGATGCTGGGAGGGCAAAGGCATTGCACCTGATATAAAAGCAAAACTTTTCTCAGCGTTACTGGGATGTTGTGCTAGGAAACCCGCAAAGTCCTTCTTCTGCCCTTTTGGAAGTGTTGAAGGTTGGAGCCTCGGGGCTGCGGTGGGTCCTTCCCAGGGCTGGGCTGGATACATTAACCAGCAATGATGTGGTTGGGAGAAAATGCATTTCCATCCATCTCCCCGCAGGAGAGCGGCTCCGGCCAGCGCCTGGCAGGGAAGTGCTCATCAAGGTGAAGTGCGCGGGAGCGTAATGGGGAGAGGGGCTTCTCCGCGCCTTCCAGGCTCATTAATATTCCTGTGGGGAACACATCTTCAAGGAGAATTACTGCTCTGCGCTGAGGGAGGGAGCGGCTGGGGGTGAGAGACGTGGGCAAAGGCATCTGCTCCCCTCTGGGGACACCCCCGTGGGGCAGGAGGGTGCCGTCCCTGGGGAAACGCTGATCTGGGGCCGGGTCTGGCTTCTTCCACGAGCAAAGCTGGAGGCTTCCTGCGTTTCATCCGTACGGGGTCTGGCAGCAGTGAGCCCGGGGATGAGGAAGACACGTGCCGAAGGCTGAGCTGCAGCGGGCAAGTGCAGTGCGCC
>NW_010532925.1:0-209 GCF_000687285.1 Phaethon lepturus
TCACCTCTGTGAATCATATATTTAAGACTTACTGGTAGTATATACATGCATCATACACAATCCACAGTGTTCACAAACGTCATTGATATCAACAGAAAGAATTCCTCACCCCAAAATGAAGATAACAGCATCACAGCACCAACAAAGGTGGACAATCTACAGGCACGCCACTCCTTGTCCCTTCACAGCAATTACAACAGCAGAACTTG
>NW_010532925.1:508-1405 GCF_000687285.1 Phaethon lepturus
GAGCAGCCCCACAGGAAGACATCGGGGGGTTTGGGTTGATGACAAGTTGAATAAGAGTCAACAGTGTGCCCAGGCAGCCAAAAGGGCCAACAGTGTCCTGGGGTGGACGAGGCAGAGCGTAGCCAGCCAGACAAGGGAGGTGATTGTCCCACTCCACACTGCACTGCTGTGTCCCCACCTCAAGTACTGTGTGCAGTTTTGGACATAAAACCTTTCCAACATAAGAAGGACACTGAACTATTACAGTGTGTCCAGGGGAGGGTGACCAAGGTGTTGAAAGGTCTCCAGGGCAAGACTTATGAGGAGCAGCTGAGGTCACTTGGCTTGTTCAGCTTGGAGAAGAGAAGGCTGAGGGGTGACCTCATCCCAGTCTACAACTTCCTCAAGGGGGGCAGCAGAGGGGGAGGTGCTGATTTCTTCTCTCTGGTGACCAGCAATAGGACACAAGGAAATGGAATGAGGAGCCAATTCCCTCAGGACTCGGATGCGTCTCATCAGGTCCCACAGACTTGTGTATCAACACTGTTTCCAGCACAAATCCCAAACATTGCCCTAGCTATGATGAAGAAAAATAACTCTATCCGAGCCAAAATGAGCACAATGCCACAAAGGACAAAAACAAAGTCACTCTGTCCTTCCTTCGCTACAGTCAGTTCCAACTTCCCTTCACTCACATGTCAGCACACATAAAAACACATGTGTATACGCACCCAGTTACACAGGAATTCCTGCACACACACACATTCAACACAGAGACTTGTCATTACATAAGTGTTCACATGTGCTTACACACACTTGCACACTCACCCTTGCATGGAGATTTATATATGCAAGCTCGTGTACAAGCACAGATATGTATTTGGTCATCTGCACACACACATGCCCACACAGACACAC
>NW_010532926.1:0-233 GCF_000687285.1 Phaethon lepturus
CAGCCGCCGCGCTGGGATGGAGGAGGTTTTGCTGGAAACGCAGAGATAAGCTTAGGACGCAGCAGAGCTGTTGATGCCTTTTTCTTTTTCTGGAGGCATCCCATCTCCTCCTTGCTGCCGGGTTTTTTTTCCCCGGCTTCAAAGATGGGCAGCGGCATTTCTGGGATCAGGCCGGGCGGGTTCGGGTTCAGCCCAGAGCATTCGGTTCCTAACTGGGAGAGACGCTGAGGGGG
>NW_010532926.1:290-606 GCF_000687285.1 Phaethon lepturus
TTTGAGCCATTTTCTTCCTGTGTTTCCACCAGAAGAATTTTGTTCCCTGCTTTAATCAAGTGTGACACAGAAACGGGATGGCCGGCAGGACCAGCCCGTACAGCGGGCAGAAACACTGCTGCGTGTTCACCTGGTATTTGAAATATTGCATCCAGCTCCCGAGCAGCTTCGAGAAACCTTGGGGTGGCAGACGCCTTTTCCACCAAGTGCCTTTCCGCTGGGAGAGGCAATTTTCGGCAGGAATTTCAAGCCCTGGGTGAATCTGTCATCTCGCCGGAGACCCCCCGTCGCCCAGACACGACTGTTCGCTTTGCAA
>NW_010532926.1:658-1669 GCF_000687285.1 Phaethon lepturus
AAAATCACGCCGTGACCCCAATTAGCACTCGGAGAAGCAGATAATGAGTGCTGCTTCTCATGCCCTTTTCAGCATGTTTGCTTAGTACGAATCTTACGATCTGCCTCCATCAGTCAAGGCGCACCAGTAATTCACCCCTTATTCTCCGACCCCCTGAGCGTGCCGAGTTGTGATCAAGGGAAGCTTTTCCAAAGGATTTTGGCTTCTTTTCGCTCTTGGATTTCCCCCAGATAATCACGATTTCCCCCCCCCCTTCAGATTTAGACACCCACACGCACAGAAGAAGGAGCTGCCAAGAGCAGAGCGAGGGCAGCCCCGCGCCCGACAGCGGTTTCTCCCTGCCTGGCAGGGTGTTTCCTACCCGGGCTCTGCCGTTTGAACCGCGGGACCCGGCTCCCCTTGGCTGCAACCCCCCAGGACCGTTTCCACTCCGTAATTGGGCAAGCGCTGCTTTTCCTATCAGATCTTCAGTGCCAGCACTAACTAGTGTCTACAAGTCTTCAGTGAATAATAAGGAATATTCAAGGAAAATCTTGTACTTTTTCTCATCTCCTTTCTGCCAGGAAACTCATTTTTTGGGATACCTGTGGGAAGCGAAGGCAGCTGATGCACAGGCAGCTCACAAGCACGGGCAGTACTTGCATGACTATTCATGGGCGACCTTCAGAGTATTTGCCTAAACGCCAAGCAGATTTGGAGGAAAAATAGGCAAGCTGCAACCCTCCGAAAGGCAGCGCCGGGGGAGCGGTGCGACAAGCCTTTGCCGACGGCTCCTCGCCGTCACCCCGCTGCTGCTACGACTCACCGCAGGGCTACGGGGAGCTTCTGCGCCCGCTCCTTCAGCTCATTGATACCGCTTTCTTTTTTTTCCTCCTCCCCGACGTTATTTAAATCTTGTTCCTTAATAAGTCTACAACTAAAAGCAATTAAGGAGTTCAGTGAGCAGCACCCATTTCGGCAGTGCCTCTAAAGCATGTCCAGCCCAGATAAGCCCTGCCTGGAGGGGAGGGG
>NW_010532926.1:1780-2045 GCF_000687285.1 Phaethon lepturus
TGTGAAGCCCCACGCTGCGGGGGGCACGGGGGTCCCTGCTGCCCCCAGCCCAAGCCCTCCCGGGCGCCCCCAAACCTTTTGCTCAGAGGGAGGATGGCTGGCCCCAGCACCCTGCCCACACCCCCCTTCGCCGGAAGGTGCTGCTCCTCCGATAAAAGATGCTTAAAGGGAAATGGAGAGAGATGTTGTCGGGTTTTTTCCAACAGAGCAGCAAATCAAAAGCAACTGGATCTGCGGGGCAGACGATAATTACTGCCAACACCCT
>NW_010532927.1:0-2973 GCF_000687285.1 Phaethon lepturus
CGAGGTTTATTCCCGATTTCGGTGACACCCTTATTAGATTCCTTTTATACATTTCAACCCCTCAATAAACAAGTAGTTCACATCCAAGAACCCATGGGGCTCAGATTAAGAAAGCTACCTCAAACAAGAGACAAACTGTTCCCCTCTGTTCCAAAAGCTGTTTTGCACACATATCTCAGTACAAGCTGCACCCCCCCTCCTCCTTTCAGGAGGGCCAGAGGAAGAACAGATGCATGTCACAAATACACAACTGAGATAACAACAGGAGCCAAGCACACAGTCGTAGGAATTTTATCATGGGTAAGACACAGGAAGACACAGAAGCGAAGGGATGGAGAGAAGCTTGTCCTACCTTTTCTATTTTCAGTCTCTTGATTCGCCTGTGGCTCTCCTCCTCCTCTTCCTTCTTTACCACCTCCTCTTCCTTCTTTACCAAAGCAGAGATCCCCAATAACCCCGAATCCAGGGTACTTTTGCTCATCTCCCCCATGGTGGAGGAGGCACAGTGGAAGGGACTGCTGCTCCCACCACCACCTCCCTTGGCACCATAGCGATACAGGTGCCCAGAGGGAGCTTGGCTGCTGCCACCCCCACTGCCATGGGGGTGGCCCTGCTGCAGGTCATGCTGCTTGTCTTTCCTGGATTTCCCCACATCCTTATCCCGCTTGGAGCCTCTGCTGCCCTGGTTTTTACCTGGTTTCTCCTCTTTGTTTTTCCCACAAGAGGCACTAGTGTTGTTGATGGTGATGGTGTTATTGCGGTTTAGGTTACTGCTCACATTCTGACCCAGTGCTGAATTCATTCCAGTTGTCTCTTCAGGACACCCTTGGACTTCCTGCCTCTTCCCAGCACTGCTGATCTTAGGAATCCCATATAAGGCAGCAGAAGGCAGAGATTTATTAGCATCCTTAGAAGTTCTGCTCCTTTTCACTTTTGATTTGCTAGTCCCTTTGTGAGAGGAACTCCCCTGGGGAGCAGAGGGCTGAACGGAAGTAAATTTTAGGCCATAAGCTAAGGCTGAGGTAGCATTAGCCCCATTAGAAGCCAGACACACACAATTCTTGGAGCTGGTGTTGCTGCTGCTGGTGGTGGTGATATTAGTGGAATTATTCATCTCAAATTTCTGTCTGTCCTTCTCCAAATCAGCATCCAAATCATTTATTAAATTCCCAACCCCGATTTCCCAGTCATCGCCACTGTCATAAGTATCAACTGCATTTGGATCCACACCTTTTCCTGCAGTGGAAGTGTTCACTGACACCCTGAAGATGAGATATCTAGAATAAAAATCCAATGAACTTTCCTTTGGAGACGCGGGGACATTTGTTTATCTCCGTTGGGCTTTTTTAAATTTAACTCTTCTTATCTTCCTCCCCCAGGTATGTCTAGGTTTATACCCTGCAGTCCACGTCCACCTTTTCCTGTGAGAAGGGGAAAAGTCGAATGTTTCTTGTCTGGGTGTTACCAGAATAATGACTAATAAAAAGGGGACAAGGTAGAGGGAGCAAAATAATTCAGTATTTTCACGAGTTTGTTTTTAAGTTTGTTAAACTGGAGGCAATGACTGTGATGCTTTTATAGTGAGCATCTTGAATCTAGTTGTATCTCAACATCCATGACAGCTCTTAAAAAGTCATGTCCAAAAAAAAGAAAAAGAAAGAAAGAAAAAAAAACCCACAAAAAATTAACTATGTGATTTAAATCCATAAATCTCAGGAAATACAGACTTAGGACTGGTGCCTAGCTGTTGGAGCAGAAGTTGTAATCTAACACCCTGGACCACCACCTAGGCACAAAAGGGAAAAAAGAAAGGACAGATTCACTCTTCAGTGAATTCCATGGATTTTGTGGCTTTAAACCAGACCCTTGAAGTTTTATGACTTTGCTATATTAATCTATTACCCCTTCTACTTAATCGGGGGGGGGGGCGCTAAGGAAACTGGTAGATCTAATTTTCCTTGACACAATACAGCTTCTATTAAAAACCAGTAACCTATAAATACAGATGTTTATGGGAAAATATTAAACCCCATAGGTTTTAAAAAAATAAATAAAAAGGTCTTCTTTTAAAAGTATGATCAAGATAATAGTTCTAAAAGCAGTTCTAATGTACTCCTAGTTCACACAATTGTTAGGTCTGTTAAATACAGTATTATTTACTCTACAGGAAAATGATTAAAACATACATTTACATGATCTGCACCAAGGTGGCCTCAATGACTGTGAATGAATGCATGATTGACAAAGATTAGTTAAAATGATTTTTAAAGGGATCTCTCCCTTTTATAGTCGACTGTTGAAATATTTATACATATATAGGCATATTGCTTACCTTTAATCCTTTTTTTTTTAATTAAACCAGCAAATCAAAATGCTGTTTCCACTCGTTTCAGCAACAATTCTGTGCCTCGTTTTATTTAAAGACCAAGTGATCAAGAAGTAGAAAGGAAGTAACATCTCAGCCAGTATAAATAAGTCAATAACATATCTCCCCCTACTTTGCGGCACAGATCAGAAGCCCTTTTTTCTTTCAGTTTTTCCTCCTTGCTTAAAAAAAAATAATGAAAAGCTTCACAACTTTACAAGCTGGTAGGGAATACTTCACATTCTGAACCGAAGCATGAAGGACCAGATTTTTGTTTGTTAGCTTTCCTGACTGAGCACCAAGATGTAATAATAATCACAATAAGTTTAAAAAATTTTCCCCAACTTCACACTCCGTCTTCAGCCCTGGACCTCAGAGTCATCCTGATCAGCAAGTAATGATCCATGGAACAAACCTACAGGCGACTGGGTGTTCAGACAAAATGTGCTAACATCGGGATAAATTAGTGAAAGGGAGGAAGGAAAAAAAACAAGGAGGACTAAAAATCTGGGCTGGATTCCGCCTGTCGGGAAGTGGCATTTTTTTTTCGTCTGTCTTAACAGATCTGATTTTTTTTTAACTAACTTGAGGGGAAACGGAGGGAAAGA
>NW_010532927.1:3003-5128 GCF_000687285.1 Phaethon lepturus
GGAGGGAAAATCACTGATCAGATAAACTGGTTATTAAAACATTTTGTGGGGATGAAGAAAGGAGAGTGTGCTCTCAAATAAAATACATTTACCGAAGAATACAATTTGGGGGTGTGTGTCTTCCTGCCCAATAAACGTTTTTTTAAAAAGCATAAGCACAGATGAGAGTTCCAAATTGCTGTCTATAAAAATAAATTGAAAAAATCGATAGCTTGGGCTAATCAGTCATGTAGTAAGTAATTCAGTAATTATAGAATCCAAAGAGAGAAAATAGACGACCTTTTTTCGGGACTGATCGTTCCCCCCCTTATTGTCTCAGGAAACCTTATAGTCTATTTCTTCCCCCCTTCCTCCACCAGCTCATCCGCCTCCCCCCACAAGTCAGATAGTCTCGGACTTTAGCTTAATATTTTTAATTAGCCGGCGTCGGGAAACTAAAAGCCGTACTGAATAGCCGATGACGAGGCAGTGGGGAGGAGCGTTCGTGCCAGCAACCGCCAACCCCTGAGGGAGCGGCGGTTCCGTTACAGTTCAGGTCTCTCGCATCACATGAGGCTCACAGGCTCAATTGGTTGTCGTGAGAACAAAAAAGGGTGTCAAGCATATCAAATAAATACTCATCTGGTAAAAAAAACCCAACAAAAACCCCCAAAAAAACTTCCCCCCCCAACCTCTAAGGTCTCTCTCCCCGGCCTTTCGCCCAGCCGCTACAAGTTACAGAGATGTAACATTTTCTTCCTCAGCAAAGGGGAACCCTGAAGTTTTTTGTTTTGGGGGGATGCACACGGTGGCAAAGCATATATTTCAGAGAAACAACTTATAAGCGTTTCCTCGACTTATCTGTGATTTGTAGTAGTTCAGAAAGGAGATATGGCAGGGTGGTGGTATGGTATTTCAAGATCTTTATGTCCTTTTGCCTTAAGATGGTAACTCGATATTTGATAGCCCCGAGCCAGCCTCCATGGCCACGACGTGACAGTTTGGGGCTTGCTTGGTAGGAGACATCGGGAAGAAACGCTCGAGACACCAGTAACAAATGGTCAATTTTATCCCCTGGCTTTAGCCTTTCATTTTTGGCATTAACATGTGACAGAAGAAATAGCTCCTGTGCCACCGAGATCTGTCTGTATCACATCACTTCGATTAGCAAGTTTTTTGCTTTTGGGGGGTGATGTAATGAAGAGCTATCTGTAATTGTGTCACTTTTATTTTTCCCTCTTTGATAAAACTGCCAAAGAGGCACTAATGTTTTTACATCCCCCCGAGTGCACTGACAATTATGATTTGTGCCTACAGTGCTTTCACCCTCTCATTTCCCTCAGATAACTCATCCTGCTTGTGGGAATCTTTTTCTTTTCTAACGCCCCCCCCCCCAAAAAACCCCACCAACACCTATCTGTTTCAACACCCAAAACTCTTAACACCCACTCCCTTTTGCATTTAAAAAAGTGCTATAGACACACCACACAACCGTACTTACTACATACTACTACTACTTACTTACTACAGTACAATCTGTATGGGGTCGAGTTGACCTTTTCCTTCTAAGTGCATTGAATGGTGGGGTTTTTTTTGTTGCATCCGCTTTTAATTTTTTTTGAAAAAAAAAAAAAATCTAATGTCTTCAACAGATTTATTGTGTTTGGAAAAAGAGAGCACCAAATACTGTGAACCTTCCTTTCTTAAAACAAAAACAAAATCTCCTTGCACATACTTCACACAATACACACACTACACACCAAGCTACCTTATGGCAGCAATGCGCAGCAACAACCAAGAGCGAAGAAGAGAGACTAAAAGCCAGCTCCGGCTCTGTATCTGAAAGAGAATTCTCTTCGTTCCCAATACGCTTTCCCATACAGCCAATCAGAGACCAGTTTCTATGAAATCGGGCTCTCAGATTGGTCCGACGCTCCTGTCTTCTGGTGGGGGTGAGGCAGAAATACACACACAGCTCCACATTTTGCAAGTCTCAGTTTATGCCGAGTGTTATAGTAGGCAGCCTCCTGCTGCAGCGAGATACAAATCATGTTTCCCATTTCAATTGCTGTATAAACCTATATAATGTTTATGCTTTAAAAAAAAGGAAAACAATAGTGACTAGCTGGGTAGATGAAGGGAGAGC
>NW_010532928.1:0-227 GCF_000687285.1 Phaethon lepturus
TCCCCTGCCGTGGTCCGTGCGTGGCTTCTCCATCGCTCAGCTGCGGGCCTTGCAAAAAAGGCCGGCGTTGGTCGTTCACCCCTCAGGCTCCCCAGCGTGCAGATGAAGCCGACCGGATGGTTTCCACACCCGGTTTCGCTCCTTCGCTCCTTGCTCGCCCGCGTACGGCTTTGCTTTCCCAGGTTTGGCTTTCCCAGGTTGCTCCAGGCTCTGCCCTCACCCCAGCT
>NW_010532929.1:0-658 GCF_000687285.1 Phaethon lepturus
CGGCCCCAGGCCGGGCCAGGGGGCCAGCCGGCTCCTCAGACCGGCGGGCTCCATAGAGCTGGCTGCGGCATGGGCAGGGGATGGCAGCGTTTCCACGGGGGACGTGTCTGGCGGGTGGCTCCACGCCCTGCGCTGTGCTTGCCAGCCCAGAAGGCGCTGGGGCTCGGCCCGGTGCAGGCAGCCAGAGCCCCAGCCCAGTGAGGTGCTGCCCGCAGAGGCCCCGGCAGGGAGGAGCAGGACTGGGCAGCCTTGGCAGCAGGTGGGGAGGGGGCCCGCAGCCTAGGGACAAGGGCCATGCTCCATCTTCAGCCTCCCCCAGCTTATGGGCAGCTCTGGCCCCACAGCTGGGCTCCAGCTCCCCTTCCGTCTCGTCATGCCCAGGGCTGCCCGGGGGCCCTGGGGCCCCCCAGGAGCAGTCCAGCAGCAAGGACGGGCAGCCAGCAAAGTGGGCACACCAGTGATTTCAGCACCCACGTGGTCCGTGCTTGGAGCACGGGGATGGCGCTGGTGCGAACCTGCCCTGGGCACTGCAGCCCCCAGCACAGCTGGCAGGGCCGCCTGGTTGTGGCCTGTCCTAGCACAGCAGCTGCCCGCCATCCTGCTGCTGGGGAAGGGGGTACGCCAGCGCTGCCGGCAGCACTCTGCGCCCGGGCTGCGC
>NW_010532929.1:1103-7630 GCF_000687285.1 Phaethon lepturus
GGGAGTGCCTGCACCCATGGAAGGGCCATGAGTTGCCAGACACACCAGAGCCCTGCTGCGAGGAGGGGAAGGGGTCAGCGAGGGACAGGCTGGCAGCGGCAGGAACAGGGCCCTGGCAGAGCCATGCACCATGGGAGGTGGATGCAGCCCATCCTTCCCAGCACTACCCACATGGCCGATGTCAGTGCTGCTCTCGGTGCAAGCACAAGGCCCTGCACTGCTCCCGGGGACGCCGGTCCACTGCGCTCTGCCGCAGCCCTGCCCACGGAGGAGCAGGACAGCTGGTCCTGGGGAACTGGGCCCACCCCAGCGAGCGAGCTGCCCTTGAACAGACAGTGGCAGAGCGTGCTTGCCATCACACTGCTCCTGTGCCGCCACGGCCAGGGAACAGCCCAGCATCCTCCGGCAGTCATGGATGTTTTTGGCACAATCTGCACAACAGCCTGCAGAAGTGCCAGCAGTCTCCCAGCTGACTGTCCCGTCTTCCCCTTGGTGACTGTGGCGTGCCCAAGGCCTCGCTGACTTGCCAGGGCAGCGCAGAGGAAGGCACTTCCTGCTTTGTCTGGACCTCAGAGCGCCACGGGATGACAGCAGGGCCTTGAGGAAGGGCACATGGGAACACAAACCTCCTGTCCCTCCCAAATATTTCAAAGGTGTCTACATCCTGTTCTTTGAAGTACAGCAAAATCCCAGGAAGGGCTGTAGCAGAGAGACAGCACCCAAAAGTAGTAATAAACACTCTATTTGGAGAGCTTCACCTTAGGGAAACAGCAGATACATAAACACTGTGTACAGGGGAAGGGAAAACTGTCAGTGCACAGACAGGAGTGACACACTGGACTGGGCAGTGCTGGAAATGGATCCCTCTTGGTGTCGATGCATAGCACATCTAGCAGGCACCTGCCCTGGTACAGCAGGAGGAGAGCTAAGCAGCAGAGATCAGAGTTGGAGGCCATCAGGGCTATCAGGCGCACAATGCTTCCTTCGGTTCATCACAATTTTCTGCTCATTGATCAGCTCGCAAGGTTTAAAAGGACTCCCTCTGTAGCAGAAGACTAAGGTCAGACCTCAGCAGTGGAGCAAGACCGGGAAACATTAGGAAGGCAAACCCAGACCAGCAGGAGCCTGTCCTACGGGAAGATGGCAGATTCTGTGCAGTGTGAAAAAAAAGTTCGTGCACAGCCTGGAGTGGGAAGGCAAGGCACTCACTCCAAGCACTGAGATTAGCAACCAGCTCGCTCTCTCCTTGCTTAACCTGACCAGCACACACACGGGATTTTGGAAGTGCCTCTACAGCTCGGCCCTCAGCTCTGTGAGGGCACACAGCGCCAGGAGTGAAGGGCCTCAGACTGCCCTCCAGCAGCTATTGGGGCCATGCAACAGGTGAGGCTCCCAACCCACTCTGGCAGCACGGTGTGCCCGCAGCCATCACCCACACTCCTGCCAGCCCCACGGAGCCCCACCAGCCAGGAAAGTCCTCGGAGGGGCCACATCCATGTCCTTCTGCCCCACGGAAGAAAAACAGCAGGATGTTCCCCATGAACTAGCAAAGTCTCAGCTCCATGGAGGCACCAACGCTGGGACAGAGCCGTGGGGTGCCTGATTTGGAGCACTGGCACTGAATACGAGGCCAGTTCAATGCACGTGGCTCTTGCAGTGGGCTAGCAGAGAACAAGCAATGCCTTAGCTTAAGGCAAAACATCTAAAGAACTTGTCCAAAATGCACAGCAGGCTCAGATGCCTGCCCTTCCTTCTGGGGCCTTTTCTAACAGATCTAGTACATTAGCACCATGAAGAGACCATCAGTCTTAATTTCCAGGTTTGAAATATAGAACACCCCTTTTCCATGACAGTACAAATGTGTAAGAACTTTGAAGAGAGGGGCTGGGCAAGTAGTGGCTAATGAAGGACTAACAAAGGCAGGTTTCCAAGGGATTTGTAGCTTTTTAGTCAGATAATAATTTGACCAAGTTACACCATAGTTTTCTGCTGCATCTAGATTTATTCCCTCTCTTTTTCCCTTAAAACCCTCCTTCCCTACAGTATTTTGAGGGCAGTAGGGAAAATGCTACACTTCCATGCAGACCCTGACAGAATTAGAGATGAACTCACTCTGCTCTACTTTCCTCTGCTGACTGCATTCAGATCTTTGAGATCTCCACCGCTGCCAAGTTTGGCTGAGATTGCAAAGTTACAGGGGGTAAACACACACACGGTGAATGATCATATACACCTGTTTCCATAGGAAACCAGGCTAAGCAGTTACTTCCTTCCATGTGGAAATCCTCAGAGCAGAGGGCTGAGCTGTCTGGAGAGCCAGGAGCTCTAACCCCTCTTGCAGCCCTCCACTCCCACCAGCAGCAGTCTGCACACCAGAAGCTGTAACTACTTGTTAGACCCAAATAACCCAGCTCCAGAACCAATGGCTGTGGTACTGCAAAAGGCTCTGATGGCAATCAGTGGCTCACGAAATTCTGCACACAAACCTGACCGGAGGAGGCACAGAAAGAAGTGCCATGCTGGTTATTTCCTATTTTAGGCCTGTACAAAGCCAGGCAACCTGTACCGTGTCCCATCCATGCTGCATAAGCATGGCTTGTTATGGTCTAGGAGCTCTCCTCCAGCAAAAGCCACCTCTGAGCATGGCATACTGGCCCTCCAGGTGCAGGAATCCATTATTTGCTCTGGTGAGGGAGGAGGTGGCCACTACCAGCCTGTTGCCAAACCCTCCTTATACCAGAATCACACTTCCTCTCACGCCGCACCCACCTTCACAGGAAGCAATTACACAATGAAAACTACTCTAAGGGAGTGAAGTATTTGCTGTCTAGCAAGTCTCTTCCAGCTGGATCCTTTTTGACAGATTCAGTCCCCGTTCTGCTCAATGGGTGCATACAGGAGGGTAGGGCTTTGCTTATCCAGAGGGATAATGAAACCATTGTGGGCTGGCAAAGGATGTGCGTTCTTGGGCCACCAACAACTCCAAAAGCAGTGCTGCAATTTGCTCTAGAAGTCTTGGCTGAAATAACTGTAGCCTCCTGGGGCAGTTGACTCTTCCCGGACATACTGCTGTGGTGGGAACGCTCCGACAACCGCTACTGCTCCTGGCATCCTGGACATCGAAGGGAGCAAGAGGAAGAAAAGGGAAAAAAAGGAGACAATGTCAGAAGTGCTCTGAAATCTGCCAGCTGCAATTGGTGCTCAGCAGGCATGGCTGTCAGTGCAGCAACAGCCTATTGTAGCCAAGTCAACAACTTGCCAGAAAAGCTTCCAAGTACATCTTTGCCCGCCGTGCCTGTGTGTAAACAGACACCTTTAGCATGGCAGAATTAGCTATTGTACAGCTCAAGGACTGGTAAAGAGCTTCCATAAAAAAGCCAGTATCCTGCCTCTCTTCAGACTGCAGAAGCTGGCCTGGAACAGGACTGAATGGCTGAATCCAGAAACAGCTTTCAGAAAGGGGCTGCAAAAACTTGGACAATGTCCATGTCCTTAAAGGGAAAATTTACACGTGTGTGTTGGGAACATCCTCAATGTTACCTATCTAGAACGGGATACTTGCTGTTCACTGATCCAGTTGTGCTGTTCAAGAGACAAAACTTTCCTGGGATGATGGATGGAGCATGTGTCTTCCAACCAAGTACTCCAGAGAGCCAAGGGACCATGGGCCTGTTATTCCAAAGACAGGCAACAAGATATCCCAGTTTTCCTCCTGTCTCCTCTGAGAAATTTGGCTAGGAGTCTGTCCTCACTTCAGGTAGGGTTTCCTAATACCGTGTTCTTCTAAGAAGCTCTCTAACCAACCCAGGCTCATTACCGAGCCTCTTTTAGCAAAGGCTTTGAAATCAGAGATCTGAACTTTGACAGTGTCCAAACAAAGTATTTTTTGTATTAATTATCTGGCATCCTAAGTTTTCCACATTAATAATATATGCAGGGGATGCCATTATTTAACTCACCAGCTGTGAGAGCAAGTTCAGGAATATAGTCTAAGTTTCTGGTGTGTGCTGACTACATGCCAAATTTTAAGACAAGCAGCCCCAAGAGAGATTAGAACAGCAAGAAGATCTCCACTGAGCCAGTCTTAAATTAAATTAAAATCTCAGTTGTTAGAGAAACAGTGTTTAATGGGTGTCAGGCTGGACGCACTCACTGCAAAGGTCCACACCGAGCTGAACTATCGAGAACTAAAAGCAACTGCAGGGCACTTCTACTTCAGCAGCATCCCAGAGCTGTCTGCAGAGGGAGCTGCCGAAGCGAATCGGCTTCAGGACAGAGAAAGCTTGCACAAACCCTGTTGTTCTGCTTGCAAGTCAGCTGGAAATACGCATTGAAAACTACATTTTAAGTTACACTTAAGCCATCGATTTGAACAGCGAGGCTGGAAACACAGACAAAAATGTTACTTACTGATTCTTGTGTTTGAAGCCACTGATGTGAGCTTGGTACTGCTCTATGGAGTTCAGTACTATGTTACATGTGCTGCAGGGGTACCCCTTCCCAGCTGAAACAGACATCAATGTTAGCACACACAGCTAGCCAACAACTTGGTGCCTGAGGTAGAAACAAGTGAGATAATCAATCACTTGATGTGTTAAACAACTGCTAAACAAAGTCAGATAGCAAGTCAATAGCCTGACAAAGGTGGGGAGGTCGCAGAATCTCACTACCCCACCACATATCAGTCAGTCACTGCAAGGGAATCACTAAGCCAGAAAAGCTGTCCTGGTCAGAACATGGGTCTGTTTATCTATAAAAACAAAGACACATTTCCTATAACAGTTCATGGTATCAGACATAGCAAAAGTTTCAGCATTAGGACATCAAATCTGATGTTACACTGCCTTTCCAACTGTACTCTCTCCCAAATTCCCACTTCTCCTGATCTGTACATCTCAAAACAGAAAATGAGGGAGAGAGTTCATTTGTAAGCTCACAGTGTTTCAATTAAAAAAGCAGACAGAGGAGATTACACACAATGTCCGGTTCCACAATGCAGCATTCTGCTAAGCCTTGCTGAGGTGCCAACTGAGAATATTAAGCTCTATCCTCAAGCAGTTTGGGTACAGTCAGTGTATCAGTTAACTGCCAAAAAAAAAAAGTTTCCAACAATAGTTGTACTCGACAGATCAATGGTTTTGTGTAACGAGACAACTCCAGCTGGAATGAAAGTTCGGGAGGTCACAGATACCAAAGAGGCAAGTATGGCAGCACAGCTCTGCACAGGGGACTCTAACAGGGGAAAATCCTGGCGGTTAAGTGCTTCTGAATTTTGGCTCGCTGGGGAAGGGCTCTGCCTGGGAGTCTCACAAAGAAAACGTTTCCTTAAGGTGAAAGAGGACACTCACCCCAGGGGTGCAGAGCAGCATCATTGCTGGGTGAGAAGCACAAGACATGATGTAGCAGACATTTCCCCAGCTGGCTGCTGCACCTCAGAGAGATTTCAGACTCTAGTGGGACATTCAACTCTCAAAACAGAGCTGGACATGGGCGGGAAAGGCCAGAGGAGCTGTTACAGCCCTCAGGTCTGCCTACCTGCACAATCGAGGTCAAGATCTTTCTGTTGCAAATTTGGCAAACAGGCGTGTGCACAAAGTTGTCCAAACTGCACTCCTGCACCCCAAACCAGTGGTTCCTAGAGGAACTTTAAGCTGACACACACCTCAGTGTTGCACTGCAAAGAACGCGTCTTTACCTGCTGCCAGCCAGATCCCAGCAGAAAGAAGTTTAGAGACAGGCATGGTTGTTAGCACACAGAGAGGGGCAAAGAGGGCAGGAGAAAACATCCCTGACTGCAGCCCATCACATCTGAGCAGCCCCTGGTTACAACCCAGGCTCCGAAACCTCACCTGAACAGCTTAAGTGCTATGGAGACATGTCTGTAATTACTCCAGTTCTGCTGGCACCTCACAAGAGACATCAACCACGCAGGCAAGGGCACAGCCCACCTACCCAGCCTGCCTGGGCTGGGGCTCCTGCCACTGTCAGTGCCCAAGTCACACTGAAGTGGAACTATTCATCAGGTCCCACTAATTAGGTAAAGAGCAGATGGGCAACGTTAAATATCAAGCACCTTTTCCATCTTCCACATGACTAATAATGTGGGAGAGAATATTACTTGGATAATTCAGCCTCATTTCTCATAAGTACATAAGTGCTATCGGTATCTAAAGGTGGCCTGCAAAGAATTAGAATAATTAATCTTCTGCTTGTGTGGGTTTTTACAACAGAGAAAGGAGTCTTTGAAGAAGATTTTTAAGATGATTTGTCTGCTTATTATTTACCTCAAGCATCCAGCAGGTACTAGACTTCCTGGTCCAACAGAAGGCTGCTGGGAGGAATAAGGGAATTTACCGTGAGCTCCTAATGCTTTCACTGGACTCGAAAGGCTTTCATCACATGGAAGTGCTCATAAGCAGCAGATCTTAAACAAAATGAGTTTTAACTGTCTACCTAAAGTTCCTCCTTAATAGCTCTTTTTTTTTTTTTTTTCCACATTCCTGCCTGTTCCAGAAGGTTTCACAGTG
>NW_010532929.1:7661-8592 GCF_000687285.1 Phaethon lepturus
TGTTCCAGAGAGTTCATCAGATGGAAGTGCCCACACAGAGGCAGAAAGGCATTCAGGGAGAAATCTCTCTGGCTTTCATGTGCTTTGAAGCAGCAGGTGCAGTTAAACCTATTTCTTCCATCTTTGACTAGTCCCCTCTGAAGATGTTTTTTAAGCATCAAATGCCACTTTTATCTTTCCATTTTGGATGCAATCACCTAGCTAGAAACAGTACTGGCCAAAATCCCTGGATTATGTGCACAGAGAATTAAAAGGACGCGTCCCCAATTAGACAACATGGCAAAACACAACCCAAAGCTTGTCACAAGTAGCTACAGTCTAAAACCTCTCTTGCTGCCAGGGGGTCACAACATCAACCAAATCAATCTTAGGGTATATAATCAAGATCCTCATAATGAGCAATTCTCCCCTGCTCTCTCCGCACAGACTCTCTCATCCAAAGACCTGTCAGCCACATACTGTTGCTCTCCCACCCTGCTCTTCAGATATTTATTAGCTTGCCTGCTGAGAACTCACCCATGAAGGATGATGCCGGTGCATCAGGGGTTCGGCCATAGTGTGCCATCAGCTTGTGTTTGGTCTCTTGCTTTCTGTGCTTCTTGCCTACATAATGCTGTTTTGCCATAAGGGGGTTGTTGAAAGTGGCATGGCAGAGGCTACAGAACTTGTCTGGGTCAGTAATGTCCTTGTTCTCTTCATTAGAAGACACGGTAGAGGTCGGGAGGGTAGCAGGATGTTTCTGTGGGGACACTGCTTCTGTAGGGTGAATCCAAACTCTCGGTCAGTCACAGAACTTGGAGGTTAAAACCAGTCACTTTATTTCCCCAAAACCCGCCTTAAAAAAACCCAACGCACTACACCTAAAACCCAAACCTAGACAGAGAGCATAAGAGGTCTAGATAAGTTCACGTTGTTTCTACCTCTTTCCATT
>NW_010532929.1:8623-11344 GCF_000687285.1 Phaethon lepturus
TGCGGTAAGACAAGTCAGAGTAGGCCAGAAAAACTTTCAGAGTTAAAAAAAACACAACACATTTGCATATTTTTCCTTAACATAAGCATGGCCATATTCAGGAAACACTGGACGTGCATGAGCTTCCACCCACTATTATCATTACCCAGCCAGAACACGGGTACAAGCCCTTGTGCAGCAAAGGCAAGCAGGTTTCTTGAAACACTGTGCAGCTGCAGGACTTGGTCCTGAACAGAAGTCATGAGGAATCTTGCCTGAGAAATAGCATGAACGGGACTAGGTTTGACACAGTGAATCCACACAGAGAAGCGTCTCTCCCATCCGACGGAGAAACCTGCACGCTCTCATTATGGGGTACCAGAGACCAGAGTGAGGAACCTTCTAAGGACCAGAGAGCTCCACTTACGCTGAAAAGGAATGTAGGCACCAGACCGCTCATGCATACATCCACCTCTTCCTGAAGGCTCCCCTCATACCCAAAAGCCAGGGCTTTAAAGAATAAACACACCCCATGGGCCACCTTGACCCCAGAGGCAGCTTCACTGTGTGCAAGCAATCTAGCAAAGCCATGAAGACATCCTGGGACAGGCAGTTTCTGCCTGGAATATCCCAGCTCAGAGCTAGCACAAGCTGCCATCCTCAGGTGCACTTCAAGGCTGCGTTTTCCCTTCATCCTGACTGGCTACAGCACCCCACGCTCTCAGCTGCCCCTACCTGCCCTGGACGGAGGGTCTCCCTCTCCAACCACTGGGCCTTTCCATCTGCTAGCAAAGGGACAGGACACACAGGCAGCTGCACCGGGTCAGACCTGAGGTTTGCCTGGACTGTATCCCATCATGAGAACAGTCAATGGCAGGTGCCATGGGAAAAGCACAAGGTTAGGACACGCACATACTGATGCTTCCCAGCTATACTCTCCCAGTCCTCAGCTATCTGCAGCTCACAAGTCCCTGAAACTCAAAGGCTACATCTTTGTAGTCGAGCAGCCCTGGCAAATTTGCTGTATAGGAGTTTCACCAGTCACTTCAGTCCTTGTAAGCTTTTAGTGAGCACTGTGTCCTTCAACAGGCTTTTCTACAGCTTAACATCATGCTCTCTGAAGAACAACTTCCTCCTGGTCCCTGCACACAGGGCTGCACAATACTGCTGCAAGTTTGTCCCAAACAAAGCAAAACAAAAAAACACGCAACTTTTTGCCAACGCCAGCCCACCAAGCAGGCTGCTGAGAGAGGCCCTGTCTCTCGAGTTGCACTGCTAGCTTACTCTGTTTCACAGTAAAGAGTATGCACATCCTCACAAGAGCTTACATTTGGGGTCCAATGAACATCTCAAATTTTTTTATTGCTCAAACAGCCCCTCGGTATAACACAAAGGTGCTGCAGACAGCCATACCTTCCACTTTGGGGGACTGCTGCTTCATGTTCTTGGCATGAGTCTTGCCCAAGTAGTGAGATGTTGCCACGGCTGGAGAGGAAAAGGTCATGTTGCAGATGGGACAACACTTGTTCTTGTCTTCCCCGTTGCTGCCTTCCTGCTTGCTGTCCTGTGCACACAGAATCACAGTGGCTGAGCTTGGGAGAGACCTCTGCAGGTCACCTCGTCCAGCCTTCTTGTTACGAGAAGAAACACCAAGGTTTGGGGGTCTAAGAAAACAAGGTAATCAGAGACATTGGGGTGTTAAGTTGAAGAAGTGTGACTGAGTAGGACTTCCATGATGCAGCATCATCCTCTTCCTCATTGGAGAGTGTTCTTGCACCAGATTACTTTTTTTTTAATCCATTAGTAAACCACTCCAGACAGAGGGGCAGCCCTGGCCTCTACGGGTTAAGGACAAGATTAAGTGTGTGGCTGCCAAAATTGGAACAGGCAGCCTTTTACTCTGGCAAGGTGTGAACTGAGCAACACAAACATCGCTATCAACTGGGTCATCTGCAACACGATGCCAGCAGAGCAGGCAGTAGCAGTCATTTCTAAGCCTAAAACTCAGATGTGAAGGCATCCGCCTTTATCTCCCACCCCTCTGCTGCAAATGTTGGATTAAAGCTGAAGCAATCATAAAAGTAGAATCTGTTTCCTAAATGAGTCACAGGGCAGACAGATGGCCAAGTGGAACGTAGTGCCTTTACTGACCAACAGGCTTCAGCTACCAGCCGAGGAAACCTAAACAAGTAAAAAAAGGATTGCTCTGGAAAGAGAATTCTAGTAGATGGTCAACCCAATGTGCTCTCTGTGACAGCAGAGGTTACACGGTGATACTCCTGAGAAGTTGTCACTCCTATTCACTTTTTCCTGTCCTTTCAAGCAAGGCTATCAGTAAAAGGCAATCTGTGGTTGTTTAAATGGGGAAGAGATACTCATGGACGGAGGCTGTTTAACAGGAAAGGCAGAGATAACTGTGCTTGGTAAGACAATGCCTGGTGACACACCTGCCATGGAGCTCCTCAGTTCTCACAATGCCCTTTCCAAGCATCTTTTCTTCATTTACTCATCAAGGCGCCCAAGCTGCACAACAGCCTTTAGCCCAGCAGGTACTGCTCCACAGTATTTAGACCCGAAGAGCTCTACCCTCTCCTCTCACCTGCTTCGCATCCAGCTTCATCTTCTTCCCGTGGGCGAGCTCCTCCCCGCCGTGGATGGACAGGTACCGCCTCACCTTGTTGGCGTGCTTCTTGCTCTGGAGAAAGCAGAGAGAAACCCGCCCGCCCCGCTGCTCAGCACCCC
>NW_010532930.1:0-443 GCF_000687285.1 Phaethon lepturus
ACATATATAAATTATATATATTGCTTTATACTATATAAGTTATTTATATAGATTCTATATGTGTAAAAATTAAGTTAATATTTACAAAAGTGTTCAAATAAATACCTGTTTGATTGTGCCCACTTAATTTCTTACGTGGACTTGAGCTTGGAAGTTACAAACTCCAGCAGGCTGTACTCGTGGTCATTTCAACATGGCTGGAAGAAACATGTAGTGAACAAGTCCTTCCTCGTAAAGATTTAGTCCCCTTTTGCAAAAGTGACAGAAACATTTAAGGTGACGACAAGTGTCTATACATTGGAATGCTTAATTTGTTCTTTAATTTTCTTGTGCCGCTACTCAATCTGCTTGTTTTTCCAGTCTATGTTACCTACTGTTATAAGGTTAACTCTTCTTTCCTTGCAGGTTAGAATGAAGTGATGTATTGGAAACATACTGTAGGG
>NW_010532930.1:474-4835 GCF_000687285.1 Phaethon lepturus
AAAAGAAGGAATAATACACAATGTTTCAAAGATGATGTTTTTAAAAAAATGTTCCTTAGCTGTAAAATCATCATACCTACCTGGAACCTGTACCACCTGCATGTTGGCATCAGAGCCTTCTATCAGAGATTAAAGTTTTCTGGTTGAAATGATAAATTAAGTATGAAACAGCATTTTCCTCCAGACTGCTGCTTAGAAAAAATTTTATTGCATTATTGTAAGTAGTTTGCTGAGTTTAATAGTTTCTCCCAATGCTACTTCAGATGTTATATTTCTCTCCGTACTGCTACGATACCTGGAACAGCATACATTTTAAATGATTGAAATGACTTTCAGTGTCAAACTTTCATGGCTAAGTCGAGGGGAAAATATGACCAATAAAAAAGTTTAAAGTCGAATGCAAAGATAATAGAGGAAATAATAAAGATTTACAAAGGATACAGCTTATTAAAAAATAAAATAAATTACTTAATTGGGAACTAGCAGTGCTTTCTTAATTAAAAATCATAAACAATGAAAATTATTCTATATTAATTTGTCTATGAAACATAATTTATATTGTGCTTTTCTTCCTTTTGCAGTCTTTCATTTCAAAAGGTATTCTGTGAATAAAGTAAGGGTACACTTCTTAGTTGCTTTAAAAGAGGGACACTTTCCCACTTAAACAATCCAGAAAACTACTCTGGAAAAGCTGTTTTTCAAAGTTACTTGATCAAAATTTTAAAATTTCTTGTAATCTCAGAAAGTTTTGACCCACCACAGAACATACTGTGTCACTTAGATGTGTTAACTAGCCACAGTTTGTTTGGATTTGCTCCTCATTTGGAGGTTATTAGTACCACCACTCAACTGGAAGAAGAAGGTTTATGAACATTCATTATCTGCAATCGTGCAAAGTCGTCCAAGTTGCTTCAAAACACTTTTAGTATCTGTTCAGACCAACACCTCACCTTAAACTTGGGTAATAACAGAGCAACAGGCTATGGATAGGATGGTGGAAGAATATCTCTTAAAATGTCACAGCTGTTTTACCACCAGCCTCATCAAATTTGCTCATCTACAACACATAGTAATATTCAAGGCAGAAATTCCTAAGCAGAGCATAAATTAATATTTCTATTTATATCATTCTCTGCAGCATTCTTTAAACTACAGCCTTCCCAGCTTATAGTCAGGCTAATCTCACACTGGTCTTTCTTACAGAAATGCAATCCTTATTTCCATATCATGTATTTCTCAAACATTTAATTCTTTCCTCAAAATACACAATAAAACATACGTGTCACACTCTATTTAATTTTTACTGTCTGGAATTCCTGTTTCTTTAATTTCAGATTTACTTGCTCAACCAAGTCCTAGGGAGATGCTACAATTATCATAACAGGTCACTAAAAATAATAATGTCACTGGAAATAGTGACAATTTGAATAAAATAATGTCATTCATACTCCTATGTGTATGATACTTAAACCTGAGTTTTTGCAATCATGTTATATTCATATTGCATGTTATTTGGGTCAGGTAGACGTAATGTAACCATTGACCTATTTGCAGAGGTTTGTGAGATTTAAGAGTGGATTTTATAATTATTTAAAGCTTTTTGAGACACACAGAAATAAATAGTTAAGCCAGTTACGACATTCTGAATGATGATAAAAAGCTAATCATACCTGTGCCCATCAGCCCGAAGACTTGACTACAGTCAAACATCGTGTAGTCTGTAAATTTTCTCATCCACATTCGTGAAGTATACAGACCACAGTAGGAATAAGCTGGAAAGCAGGGAATATATTTAGAATTTTTTGCCAATTTAACAGGTATTAATCTTGTGGAATATATCTCAATTTCATTCTAAATAATTTAAATATGGTTACAGCTTGAAACAAGACTCAGAGAAAACTAGTAATTCACAGTTTGGGAGGCAAGTCACTGATAGAATGGCTTTATGGAGACCTTCAGTTATCTAAAGCATCTTGAGTCACTTTTGTAGACAGAAGCAGATGAAGTTAAATGAAATAAATAAACTTGATGATTTTCCTATCAGTCTGAATATTGCCCACATTACTGTTAACTTCTGTGCTAAGACTCCCTGTCAGGTATTCTGTGTGACAGATTTAATGTCACTATAGAAGTCTTCACTTATTTGTGGAAAGCAGATAAACCTGTCAAAAAAAAATGACCTGTAAGAAACAACATATGTGACGGGAGATAGCGTTTTGCATCTCGGGAGTAGACGAGAGTAGCTCCAGAAGCTACAGTATGTGACAACTTGCCCAAAACTTAGAACAGAACTGAGAGGTTTTTTCCACTGATGATCTTTTTTCCATTTTCAAAGGTAAAGCAAAAATCAGAGATTGGTGACATTTTACAGGGAAGGGAAAGGAAGCAGAAAGAAGAAGGGAAGGGGGTAACATCAGGGATCCAGATAACAGTTTTACCATGGCAACTACTGTACCACAGAAAAGGTCGATTAACATAAACCTGGAGATTAGGATGGAATGACAGTGGTGTCACTAACTCTCTTCTTCCCTCCCTCCAAGGGAGTGTAAACGCAGTCAGTTGCCACAGGTAGATATGTTTTTCCTCAGGAAAGATGAAGATGGGCAAGAGAGAGAACATTTCATTATTTGTCCCCTATCAAAATACAGAGAAGTAGAAAGCATTTGTCAATCTTTAACCCTGTGATGGTATTTGGGTCACTCAATTTGCTCTCTGCTGGTAGAGATGACTTCCATATGTTAATGGAAGTCCTGCTATGTCCTATTTCTGTGAGCTATAAACTTTGACAACTTTCTGAAAGCTGGTACAGTAAAGGGTAGGTTTGAGATGAACTCATCTTAAAGGCTTATCTTGTCCTTGGAAGGTTCCAAAGTTTCATCCAAGCAGGTAAGCTTTTTTTCAAGGCAGGAATAACTTTCAGATAAGAATGTATTTTTGCTCTTTTGAAGAGTTTTCTTGAAAGAATTATGTCATCCTTCATCCTTACTGCAGGCTTTCTGTTGGGTGTCAGGTTTATTTATGGTGGTGACAGTTTAAACACCTTTTTCTACTTTTAAGAATTTTAAATATTGATGCAGAGCTAAATCTATATAATAGCAGATGAAAAATATGTTTTAGCATGTGTACTATGAACACAACTTAATTAAAAGATCTTTGATGCTGATAAATGCAAATACAGCTGACATGTCCTGATAGTGCATTTGTTTGAATAGACGATTTATTACGTCTCGCTCTTAGAAGTGTTCTGGTTGTAGTGAGGGTACAGCAGTGCCTCAGCCAGCATTTGTAAGTGCTTTCTGCAGTAGCCTGGCTACCGCTAGTAGAGCGGCCAGTAGTCAGTACAGCAGAGCTTTTCTGCACATAGCTTAAAACGTGGGAATCCTGGGCTTTAAAAGCGACTCTGTTGTATTTGTGATCATTGTGAAAAGTTTTGCTAGCATTTTAGGTATGTATGCATGGTTCTGTTCGTGATCTCCTCACCTCTGACGCTGGCTTTGTGATGAACACAGTTCTGACAACTCTGAATCAAGGTTGCTGATATGGGCCTAGCTCAGAAATAAAGGGGATTTTTGTCTAGCTAGCTTTACATTTTCAAAGTGCAACATAGAAAGTGCTACATATTAAAGCATTAAATATCACTTTCCTCCTACTTTCAGTAAAAAAAAAAAAAAAAAAAAGACAAAACCAAACCTAAATTACAATAGTTAAACTGAAAGAAAGCAGTGTGGAGAACAAATATTTTAGGATGCAGAAATTTCAGTTGGATACTGGCAAGAGGTTTGACACGGGTCAGAGGTACAGCAGCAGCAGTCTGCTGATTACAATGTTTTCATTTCTGACCCTACACAATCTCTTTTTCTAAGCTCTTGTTTCGCTGAAGTGCATCTGACCTGTCTCTTCCCCTAACTGCAGAAAGTAATTCTCTGTAGAAAGTCACCCGCTATACTCGTACATGGAACAGAATGTAAATGATAAAACACAGCGTTCCCGGTGGACCTGTGGGGGAAAGAAAAAAAAAAAAAAACCCAACACAAAAACAACTGATAGTTTTCCAGTTCTAGAAATCAATAACAGCAATGTTAGTTACCAAAACTAAAGTAAGTATTGGGTATAAAGATTGTGTAAACAGTGATAGGTTTACTGAAATTATATGACTTTATATGCAAAGGCTCACTCTGTGCTGCCACTGTAGATGTGAAAAAAAGAAGTGAAGGCACAGTTATAAAAATAAGCTCCCATTCTGAAATCATATCCAAGCTGTTCCATTTGTCATAAGCTACCAAAACAGGCTCACTGTTGCCAGCCTATGCTTAGGCTTATGTATAACATCAAAGAGTTGGGGATTGATGCACAGGGAAAGA
>NW_010532930.1:4866-21330 GCF_000687285.1 Phaethon lepturus
AATTCTAATTCAGCCTCTCACCTTGTCGTTCATTGCTTCATGGGATGGATAGGGTAGCTGAAAGCAAAAGTGTGTGTGTGTGCTTTACATTCAGCTCTGAGAACGAGCTCTGGCCACAGTTGTCCAAATTCCCTCAGCCAGGGATGACTTACAAGGGCTCAAACCTAAAATTAACTGTCTTCAAACTGTGTTAAGTCTTCTCCAACCAGATGAGGAATCGAAGTGAAAGGATACCCTGACAAAAATTTTCTGTTGTCATTTCCAGAGAAGCAACATCCTCTTCCCCAGATTCGAAAAGTTTTGGAGAATGAAAATGCTATTTAAAAAGGAATAAATTCTTTCTGTCTTTTTATGTTATCTCAACCCTGACTGTCATGCTATGACATACTGAAATACTTTTCAGGTTTCAGATTTATATGAAGACAACAGCAATGACTGAAAGTGTTTTGGTTTTGGTTTTTAATAGCTATTTCACTCAGGAGAACTAATGATGCTGTGGACACCTGCTGTGGCTAAAAAACCTTCACTGAAATGGGGAATATTTTTGACATCTGAAAAGCTGGATCCTGTGATGCAGGTGGGAAAATTTTCACCAGTATGTTAGCAAAATATTCCTATGCTTCTCATGGCACGTATACCCTTGAGATACTCATAATCACTCATGTGATGTAGGTGGTGAATTGGTATAGATACACTTCAGAGTGGAATGATACGGATTTAAGTACGAGTACCTGACACATGTTTATCTGTTTTAAGGGATAGCAGTAGCTTACCGAGAAATTATTTATTGGTAACATATGGCAATCCCCAAAATGATATCCTAATTAAGCTTAATTTATCTCATAAAACCTCCCAATTTTTTGTCATCAAAAAGGACTACAGGACTGAAAATATTGCTTAACATAGCTTGTGGCTTTTTTAGAATTGTTCCCTTTTTTCCTTAAGATGTTTAGAGCATCATTTAAGCTGCATGGTGCTACCATAAAGACATAAAGGTGACGCATACCTTTTCCCAGGTATTCACAAGTGTTCATTTTAATGCTTTTGTTTTAATAACCTCTTGCAGGTTGCTTTGAGGGCTTTCCTCCTCAAAAATCTCTCAATGTCCAGAGGTCTGTTAAAGACATATAGTAGATACCTAGAAACCTGTTAGAGATCCAGAAGTCAGACAGAAAGTATGTGCAATTAACTTTGTGATTCAGTAAAACAGTCTAATAAGAAGCACTTCAGTTTATCTACATAAAGCAAATTAAGAATAAAGTTCCTTTAAAAGTATGCTATCTCTACAATATCTCTACAATATCTCTACAAAAAATTAAAAAAAGAAAATATATTTGAAGTTATGACTGAAAACAGGTGCAGAAATTTTGAGGAAAAAAAAGCTTTTGAAATATTTAGGTATGTCTTTTAAAAATATACTAGTGAACCAGAAAGAGATGTAAAAAAGCACATAAAGGGCTATGTTAAGTTATTACTCTATTGCGTGTTGTATCTGTGTGCTGGAATTGAGTGTGTGTTGCAAACTGCTTTTCCATTGTGCCCTGGTGGTTAAGCAAGGTTAGAGAACCTGGGAAGTTTGATGAAGAACAATTGCTTATTTTTCATGTGCAATGCAATTACCTACTCTACTGAATTTGTGTTGATCATTAGGATATATAGTGGTTTAATTGCCAACGGTGGGATAGATGACCTTACAAAATTACAGGAAATACCAAGTTTCTTTGCCTGACCTTCTCAATGGAGAATGACAATCTGAAAACAGGACCTCAACAACCACCTAAAACTACTAAAAATAATGTATTTTTAGTAGTTATCTATAATCTATTTTCACTGATATATTTTTATATCAATGTAATTATTAGGAATCACATTAAAATTGTGTTTGCCATTATTTATGCCACTAACGAATAAATAATATTCTAAGCAATGAAGGGAAGAGGAAACCTAGAAGTCAATTTCTGATATGTGTAAATGTGAAAACAGTTTATGTGAAGATCAGGCGCACTTCATATCATCAAAAATACAGTAGAGTAGTGCAATAACTTTAAAAGATTCAAATACATATTTAGATACACTTTTCCAATGAATATTAAGACCTTATAATATAATATTAGTGTTTCTGGCAAGTACCTAACATTAAAAATCTGAAATGAAGATACAAAAATGCAAATTTCATTTTGAATCTGTTTTCCTCTTTATCTGGAGCAAGCTACAAGGGTATATTCCCTTCTACCTGACATGACACATATGTGCCTTGCTTAGGAAGTTTGTCCATCATATAACTCAAGGACAGTGCATAGCAACATCTGTTATATATGCCTAGGTCTATTAACAAATTCTGTTGTGCTGCAAAATAGCAAATCTGCATTATGATACATGACATAAAATTAGTATACTCCAGGACAGGTTTTCCTAAATGTTTGCATAATAACAGTTTAATGCAGCTAAGAATATAATTTAAAATAACATAATCATATTATATTTTCCTTTCCTTTCCGTTCAGTTCCGGTCCCGGTTCCTGTTCCTTTCTTTCTCTAAATGACTGTTAGCAGTAAACTATTTCTAACTAACTAATTGATTCCAATAATATGTGGGGAGGAGTGCTGGGGCACTTTGTTTTGTTTTATTTTGTAGATTTTTGTCAGTTATTAATGGATTTCTTTTTCCAAATGTAGTTCTAGATCTTGCCATTCTGGAGTCAAAGCTCACCAGGAGAGTAATTTAGACATATAAATTCAGGGAAGGAAGACAATCCTGGTCCTACCTCCTCTTAAACTCTTTCAGATGCAAGAGACACTAAAGAAGATCTACGTTTATGAACGGGGAAAAATAAAAAAGAAACTTCCTTATGAACAATAACAGAGCTTTATGTATTCAACTAGAAGTGTTGTTGCCTTGACGTAGCTGATTAGAAAGGCAGGATATAGTTCTCTGATGCTCTTCAAAATCCAGAAACCAGCCACTTCCATGCTTAATTATATTCAGGATCTGAATTTGCTAAGTGTTCTTGGAATGTAATTAACATACACTATAGGAAGTGACTCAAAGTTCTATAAAAGAAGCTTGATCTTGTACTTGAGCATCTTGCCAAACCTTACATTTTAGCATTTTCAGTGAAAATTCATACAGCGGGATCATGCCTCAGAGGTTTCTTTGATGGAAACTATCCTGCCTCAGTTTGAGGATGGACTGTGTAGCCCAGCTTGCCTGAGTTGCCTGGGGACTGAGAGGAAACAAGAGAGACTCATTAGCTGTCAAATTCATATCCGAAGGTAACGAGTCTTGACTCATCTTGACTCAGTCATGACTTCAGGACTCATCTTTTGCAGCCAAATATCCTAATCAGCCAAGCTAAGGATGAGACTAAGCAGCAAAAGCACCACCACAACCACTTTAAGAAAAACCATGGTGCAGCTACCATGTCTTTTGCTTTGTCTATGCAGCATTCTAAGCAAAAAATACAGCTTAAGGCTCTTCCTGGGATCCCTCACTCCTGTGATCAGCACGTTCTTGTAGCGAAGAACAGTGTTTCACGCACAACCTTATGCTGCTGTTTCCTGTGGGCTGACTCTGGTCAGTGATGATTGCTCTGACTGCCAGTCCAGGATACCTCTCCTCCCTTTATCGTTTCTGGAACATAAGTGAGCGTACCAGCATTGCCGATGATGCTCTCAGAGCTAGCTGCCTATTTCTAGGATTCACAATGTTAGGGATTACAATGTCAGAGTCCTAGTTTCATATCCGACTTTGAGTTTGGCTGTTTTAAGCCATTTAGACCTGGTCAAACAGAGAAGCCTCTACATAACCTTAAAAACTAGGCCTAGGGAGAAGTATGAGAGAAGGGCATGCAGGCTAGTCACGTTCCACTTCTAACATGAAACTACAAAGAATTCAAGATCTGTCATGTTCAAAAGAGATGGCTCCTAGCAATAGATTCTGGGAAGAGATGGGTATCACTCCTTTATTTTCCTTCCTAGTAAATGAAGAGGCAAAAAGGAAGAAGATTATCTGCTAGATTATTATGATCAATATGTTTGGATGAGGATCTTAGGAAGATTAGCCAAGAAACAGACTGCTCCAGCTAAGTGATCTACAAAGAGCCAGGGTAGTGCAGAGCTTAGGATGGTTTGGAAGAATCAGGCAAAGCTGTGGACAAGCTGAAGACGGGTTGCAAGAATACACAAAAAGATGGTGCCAAAGGAGTTAAACATCTTTGGGATGTAAAGGAGCACTGGATTTTTTATCATAATGTCTGATGTCAGGGTTCCCAAGGGAAAGCTTCTTGCATTCTTTCAGGGCAAAAATGGAAAAAGCTTCTCAGAAACTCCATTGTGATGGGGGTAATCTTAGACAAAATCTCCAGAGGAAGAACAGCCAAGGAAAGGCAAAGGCAATTCTGTTTTCGTTCTAAACATTATTATTGACTAGGGAAAAACATTTTATTTCAAATAGTTTCTATACTGTCTCTCTAAATAATGTGTCTGAAGGAGACACTGAAGCAATGCTCAGAGGGATGCAGTTAGTCTTTCCTATCACAGAATGATTAAATGATCAGATCATGTCTTTCCTTTTGGACCTACAGGGTTTTGCACTGAAAAACAAACACCATGAAAAAAAATTCTTATGATTTATGAGGTATGGTCCATCTGTGCGAGATCCAAAGCAAAGTAGCAGAATCTTTTCTACAGTTGTAATTCTAACACATCGCTTGTATTAAAATTTACTTAAAAAAACTTTATATTCAACAGGATCATTTTCCACCCAATTCTAGTAGTTATAAAGTAGCACCTTTGCAAGGAAGCAGAAGTTCTTCTGTGTGAAAAGAATGAATTTAAAAAAGAAAGGTTTCAAGTGGCAAAACCATTAAATAGTCATTAATATGAACTCAAATAAGCAACCTGATGTACTTCAGGAACTTTGAAGGGACTGGTAATTTGAAGAACCATAAGAGATAGTCATGCAAGAAATATAGAAATAAATTTTAAAGGGATATAAAAAAAAAGTTAAGGATGTTAAGAAATGTGAACATCTACATATAAGTGAAATCTGAAAGAGAAGAAAAATAGACCCAGACATAAATGCAGAGAAAAGTTTAAGTAGTGGCATTTACAAGATAGAAATGCGAAATTGTGAACTTCATACTACTACAAAGAAAGATTTAATCTTCATTTGCACCCAGAGATGGTAGAAAGTGGCTTACTGTGTGACATTAGAATAAAGCCTTAGGAGTCTAACAACCTGCTGTTGAGATATATAGATAAAAAAGTAATCCAAGTATATTACTGATTTTTAAATCATTTTCCCATGATTTTTATAATGACAAGAATCTTAGTTAGCTAAGAACAGAAAGCAGGGCTACAAAGAGAATGGAGTCTTCTTTTAAACATGCTGGTTTGATTGACAATGTGTAGCTGAAGATTTCACTATCTGTTCCTCTACACTGTTTAAAAATACAAACATGTATTCAATTGTATAGTCAAAACGTAGCATTTTGACTAGCTAAGAAGTTTCTAACAAAATTCCTGAGGTCATAAAAAGTTATGAAACTTTTTTTTTTTAGGTTTCACAGGTTGCTTTGTTGAGAAATCATATTTCACTGTGATGAAATTTTTATTCTGGTTCCCTCAGAAGCAAGAACTAGAAGCTACCTGATTCTCAATGTGTTGGACAAACTAAATAGTAGTCTGACAAAACTCTCAGAAAGCGGCCTTCCTGTTTCACCTGAAGGCAGTGTTCTACAATGTTTGTAAAATTGCCAATGAAATTAAATAAGGTAAAGATTATTAAAGAAAATATTTTTCTAAGGTGGAAAGAAAATGGGGTTGGAAGTAGATAAACTGTTTGGACTCAGCTATTCTCTCAATATGTTAATTGTTGATGTCTGTGAAGAAAAATTCAATTACATTATTACTGCCAGGTTTAGTTCAAGTTTCACATTTTAGTGTCTCCAAATTTGACTGTTTTCTGCATACATTCATAATATTGCTAAAGTTATGGTAGCACATTTTATTCCAGGTTTCCAAACGAGTCGTAGAGTTAATGGATGTTCATGGTTTGCCCCTTAGATTTCAAAAAGAATAGGCTTTTGCCTCTCCCCTATCAATGCCTGTTTTAATTAGAAAAATGATGCAGAGGCCCCACTTTGATTTTCTCCTTCTGGGGGGTGTAGGCTTCAACATAGAGATCACTCACTGCCAATATGCCTCCTAAGGCCACCTTATCTGTCAGAGTCGGTTGTTTCCTGATCAGGTCTGTCCGATCACCATGTAAAAGATTTTCTCCAGAGTGATGACCTTCACTCTCACGTTGTACTACTTCTGTCTGACAGGTGCAGTTCGGCTGTGTGTTTATTTAGTCAAGAAATTGATTCTAATCCGAGGTGCAAAGTGCTCAGATTTTACTGCCTGCTGTTGTGGGATAAACTCGTAAGGCATGTTTCCAAAGCTGGCTGCTCTGATGGCATGATTAGAGATTCATGTAAATATGTATCAATCAAACTATGTTGATATTGTGCATAATGGGAAGAGGGGGCAGTAAGGAGGAGTGTTTTGAAAGGACACTAAAGATTAGGCAGGTGAAGCTGGACAAGGGTGAGAAAGACGAAAACTAAGTACACCATAAGCTTAAATAATGTATCTATAAGTTTCTGACAGCAATGAAGTCTTGAAAGTATAGTGGGAAAAGGAAAAGCATTTTACAAGGAAAACCCTGTGGTTTTAAGGATAGTATGTTCTCTTTAACTTAGCAAACAGGAGACTTGCCCGCTCAGTCATTACCTTTAGGAGATCCATATGGATGGATTTATACAACAACAAGAAATAGAAAACCATAGGAGATAACGCTGATTAAAGCAACATATTCTGCACCTGCAGAAGTAAAACATGAACAGGACAAATTTGCTGTAAATGGCAGATCCTGTGGTTCACAGTCTCATAGCCACTGTTGTTATAAAGTCCCCAAAAAGACGAATCAGGATGTTGGAAGAAGTCTAGTTAAAATGAGTAGGAGCCACCTCACTTCTCACCTCACATATCTGCTTGCTTTAGGTGGTTTCCTGTCATAAAAATAAAGAGGTGATCTAACCCCCCCCGCCAGCAATCTTGATCTAGGCCATTATACATATGAGTAAAAACTGTATTTTAGTAGTGGAAATTAGCAGTCACATCACAGTGCTTTTCCTTTGTTCCAAGTCTTTCCAGCATATTACTGAAGCATAGTCTGTTAGATGTGTCCTTAGTGATGTTTCTTGAGACAGAATCTGTTTGAACGTAGTAATGTCAACCCTGACATTGGAGTGCCCTTCTGACGCTTTAAAATGTGTATGTATGGATAACCCAAAGTAATAGGAGTTTTTCCTAAGGTACTGTGATAGCTTTTGTAATTCAGGCTGAAGTTTAAAAAGCTTGTGTCCTTGTAATGTCTTGCTGTAGTCCTAGTCTTATGACTAGGCTGACATTTTCAAACTATTTCCTTTCTTTTTTTCTGTATATTTGATATGTCTGAAGATGTAGTAACTACCATCAGCCTGTGTGCAGCGAACTGAGATTTTGACACTTCACAAAGACATGCCAGAACACAAAATGAGGCCACTGAGAGATAAGAAATATGTATGTTATTTTGTTGGCTTACTTAGCTGTAATATTGTAAGTGCTATAATGAACAAGATTTTAATCAGATATATGTATAGAAATACTTAATAACAATATTAGATAAATACTTATTTCTCTTTCCCCAACCCTTAAAATGCATAAGAAGGCTTGAAATCAGCTTCTAAATTCTTCGTTAAAGAAAAGATATCTTTTTCCTTCCTTTTTGTACAGGGGATGGCATTTAGTACATCATGTAGTGTGGTATGAATAACTCATCTGACAAGTTCTGCTACAGCGCAGTTGAGTTGTCTCAGCAATAGCTCATAGATTAAACACCACAGAAGGTGAAGGACAAAGGATGCTGGCTGTCCTAAAGAGTTAATAATCTAAGGATGGAAGAAAAGAGAAACATAGACTAAAACAGTCATATGGAAGGTAATAAGAAACCATTGAGATTATACTGATAAGCATGAAAAACAGTGGGAGCAGAACAGCATGCAACCTCCATGCTGTCGTAACTAAGAATTTCAGCCCCTTTTTCCACAGTCTTCTCTCTACCTATCGTAAGAAACTGTTCAGATGGTTAAATGAAAACCAGCCTCAAAGGGCATATGAGCTGAAACAACGTGAATGTCTGAAGAATTTGATAGGTTGTGTACTGAAATTATTTAATAACATGCCTTTAGATCAGGTCCTTCTATTTGTAAATGTGCACTTTAAACCAGCATAATAGACAAGTCTGTGTTCCTAGAGAGGAAAACAACTAATTCATGCAATGACTGAGCGAAAGCTGATTAAAACAATGAATGTGCAAGTTCTTCTCTGCTGTAGCATCAAGCAGCCAAGCATACAGGAGCTTTGGCATGGTGTATCTGAAATTACCTTCAGTTTCTCTCTGGCGGTGTTAACTGAAAATGCGTATTATAACATTTCAGCTGTAGGAATGCAATGACACTGAAATCAGGAGTGACACTCAATGTGACTGTAACCGCTCACTTTGAAAAAGAAGTCTTAATTTATTAGCTGTCAGGTACTGAGTGCATCTGTTGTCAGTGTCAAACCTTCCAAAAGATGAAGTTTGCTTTTACTTTCCTTCAGCTTAAAGGTATGTATTGACCTATTGGATCACTCCAGCAGGTTATAACTGTACAAAATGTAAATTATTTGCCCAATATAAAAGTGGAACAGTGGCAGTACTTCAGTAAGATGATGCAATGTCCAGCACTATTCATTTTCTGATCATTCTAAATTAAATATAACAAATCTATCAAACACTTTTCACTTTGTTACATGCTGCTTGGCTGCTTTTGCAGATCTCAGGAAATGGACACATACTTTCTTTAGAGTTGGGCGATGGTCGTTGTTATTGCTGTTGTTGTGGTGGGTTTTTGGGTCTTTTTTGTGCAAAACAGCATAAGCTCCTGTATTCTACCAAAACATCCCTCCCAAATCTGCTTATAAATTTGTAAGCTGTTTTACTTTAAAGCAATCTTTTTCAAATGTTTGTAATGTCTAGAATGAAGCTGAATGCCTCCCTCTCAGGAAAATCCCAGGAAGGAGATAAAAGAAAAACAGCTACAAGTCAACCCAGGAGAGGACGAATTATGACATGGATTTCTCCTGTCTGCTAATTTTGGTGCATTTCCATATTTATTTCTCTTTCTGTCTTCTGCAGATTATGAAAGCTTTAGATTTTGATTTTACTCAGTACTTGAGAACTTTAGCGACTATAAGCCAAAATGCTTCAAGTCAGGGACATAATTAGGAAGTGGTCTCTCAGCCAAAAGAAATCTTAAAAGTCTGCCCTCTTATTGACTTTCTTAAGTATCTACTTGGAAAATACTACAATCCGAACAACCTATTCATTAATGTAGGTACGTTACAACCTCAACCTACTCATAATTTCTGTTCAAAACCACTAAATCAACGTTTTCTTTAGTTCAGTAGCACAGACTTCCCAGACTTAGCAAACAATCCTTACTGAGGTTGCATAAATACTGCATCAGTCCTCCCTACAAATTTGTGAAACAGCTAGGTAAGTCAGCTGGTGGGAACTCAAGTTGTGTTGGCTGCAAACGGCAAGCAGAGACTTTGGTGATGGTAGCAGCACACGACTCCTAGCAACTCTATTAGGGCTGATCCTAAACAAAAACTTACAGGTGATTTTCTTTTCTTACTTGAGATACCTAAATTAATAGTGATAATAAGAAGAATAATAATTTCTTTGTAAATAGCTGCAGCTTCCTGATTTGCCAAAAATTATGAAGTTTCTTTGAAGGCTTCTAGAATTGGTGTTCTCCCATATAACTTGAAAAACTAATCTCAGTCCAGTATCACCCCTGCTTCAGTTCTAAACCTCTTCTAAGGAAAAAGAATCAGGTTATTCTCTACCATTGTGAACACTAGTGATATCATGTCAGATCAGTGGCTTTGTGATAGAAACCAGTCACATTCCTGATGACATTGGTAACTAATGCAGAATTTGACTATTGCAAAGTTTACTACTTTGGTGTTTTTAGCTCTTGGTTCGTAAGAAATTAGTCCTGGAGCTTTCAAAAGGAGTCTTCGATATAAGGAAGAATGAACAAGCATAAGAGGCAAAAACGTGACATACAGAAAAATAAGCATGCCTGCTTCTTTATTTTACTAATCACATATCTACCTCATTAAGAAAACTGGATCCAGAAGAATGATCCAGTAGTGTCTCATTCCAGTGAAGTATTGGACACTCTTAGGCTGCAGATTAGTTAAAATATTAAAGAATTTTACAGGTTCAGAATAACTCAGGGCATTTTTAAATGAGCAAACCCGAAAGGTAATTTGATTGGTCAGGAGGAGGTTAAGAACAGAGAAAATCTGGAAACTAAATTGTAGTATTCACTTTAAAGACAGGGATCTCTTGTACTTTGATGGACTCTAGTTATGAACCTGGCTATACAAAACATATAGATGCAGCACCATGAGAAGTTTAACTTCCCTAACTGCCCTTTCTCACTTGAGAATAACACTTACATTGCCATTACTGTTTCTAGGTTCCTTTTCAAAAGATATGTAATTATTGAGAAGTATAATACAAATATGAGAACAGAATTTCTGCATTACAGTAGAAACCCATAATGGCTTGTGCTATTTCATTTGTTTCACATTTATATAGAAGAAATACTAAAATGCTTTTTACCATATTCTTATGGTTTTTTTCTTGTCTTTGCTCACCCCACAAAGAAGTTTAGTCTTATTTGATAACTTTCTTTGACTCAGCTTTTCTTCACCTGCTACCCATCACAGGTGTAGCAATTCATTTCCAGAAGAGTAATAATTTAAACCATATGTTAAAGCTTTTAAAACTGAATTTTCAATCTTATCAAGGTGATGTGACTGTCACAGGGAAAAACTACTCGATTAATGTAGCTTAAGCCAAATCAGGACAACAACAATAAACCAGTTCTAATTAACCAGTGGACTATACATTCAAAATCTGTATCAGTAGTGCAACAGATAAACCAGAACACAAAACTGTTACAAAATGTTGAGAAACACCAACAAAATCCTAAATGCTGTTCTGTGACTAATCCCAAGGTGTTCTCATGACAGACATGTACACACGCACAGGCATGTGTGCACGCACACGCGCACAGGTTCCCACCGTCGCGCACACACGCTCTCGCCTCTCACAGGCCCCCTCCCTTTTTTCCAAGATTTTAGGTTCCCATATTTGCTTACCTCGCTGGAGGGAGATACGGGTGCGCCCACTTTTCATCTGCCCTTGCTGTTCTCTGCAGCCCACGGATCTGCGTAGGGGTAGGGAAGCCCCCCATGAAGCCTCACATGCAGACCTGAGGTGTGGGTCCCCACTTGTTTCCCCCTGGACCGGCAGCCCCCCTGCAGGTGCGGGCTGCTCCCAGTGCCCCGCAGGTGCTTATCTGGCCGAGGCTGAGGTTGCAGTGGTGGGGAGACACTGCTGGCAGGGCCAAACCAGGAGCACGCAACCATGTCGCAGCTAACCTGAAGATACCTTTGGTATTGTACACATCAAAAAGTTCAATGGAGACAGGTTTTGTTCGTTTTCTTGCCTACTGCTAAAAAGATTATTTTAGAATTAGCTTACTCTTCTGTTTAAATGACCCACAGTCAAAGGCAAAACGACGACTTATTTCTCTGTATTTACAAGCAAAAAAAAAAAAAAAAAAAATCAAATCTTTTCTGGGATTTAGATCAATTTTAACTACTGAGGAGGATCACAGCCTGATTTTTGTCTGACCAAAGACAACAGGTTGGGCTTGAGAAAGCACTTGGAACATCGGACGATGCTGGTTTGTTGTTCTTGGATGAGGATGGGGTTTGTTCATTTATTTTTTTAACAAATACTACTGGGAAAAGGAAATGTTGCCATAGATGAGAAAATGGCATTAGTGAAACTTATCTTTCCTCCCTTAAGATGGGTTACAGCTTCCTCAGAAAAAAAAGACTATATATTAAAGAACTGAACATTTAATGTCAAGTTCTTTACATTTATTTGCAATATGAAAATTAATTTCTAGTTTCAAGAAATTGGTGTTTCTCAGGCACAAACAACCGAGTTAGCAGAATTGACAAAGTCAGCCAGTCTTGTTGTTTCAGTGGCGTTTGATAGCACTGATATTGGGCTCTGTTGCTGCGGCTGAGTGCAGCAGGGTGGTTTCAGGGTAGCTGTGCTGAAGCACTGCCAGCTGGAATCAGTGGCAGTTTTTCTTCTGGGCATACAGAAATCTGTATGATTCCCCAAGGAACCATGCTGACCCAACTGTTTCTGAAGTTACTATATGCTGCTTCTTGAATAGCTCTATTAGCGGCTTAGGCTGGTGTATGACTGTTAGGAATGTGCTCTCTAACTATATATCTTATGCTCTTTAACAATTGTAGGAGGTAGTAGACCCCTCAGCCTTTATACCAGAAAAATCCCAGAAGAGCTGTTTACAGGACTGAGGCTTTGAATTACTAGCTCTCCATCAGTTAGATTACAACTTTCTAGATTTCAGCACAAAACCTAGTCAATTCTGGGTAATATTAGTATTGGAGAAATATATCTGCTTTAAATGCTGCTCATATAAAAACTTGTAACACTTGATTAGAAGAGCTTTCAGAACAGTGTTTCAAAGTTAAGAAATTCTTTGATTTGCTGGTGAACTATGAGATGGCTCTCATGCAACTGCATTGTTTGACAGAAAATCAGGCACTTAAGTATATACACAGGGCTGTAGTTTTCTGGTTGTTTGTTGATTTTTTCTTTCCCCCTCCATTTTGATCATCTCTTAATTTACGATGTATCACTGAAGCCTGTCTTAAAGAAGGAAAAAGGTATGTATTTGGTCTATTCATTTTCTTTTATGGCTATTATTCTCCTGCGGCAGTGTTTCAAAAACACTAGCTCTGATGAACACTTTGACCAAGCACAGCACACCCTTCCTACCCTGCAGCGCATCCTACTCTGCCTTTCACCTCACCCTCGTCCTCATCCTGGTCCCGCTCTACAGTTACCCAATGTGGAAACTTCCAGCACAGAACCCAGAGTCTGTTCTGGTTTGCAAATGAGTAGCACTTGTCAGACACTACCAAAAACACTTGCACTAAGACCCTTTGTTATTCTACATATTATTTATTATAATGTTACCTAATATGAATATGTATTATAGAGTTAATTTCTTCAGGCTGCTCATTCCAGATCCAGTTTGTCCACTCCCCATTGATTCTCTTGCCTTCTTAACCTTCTTGCTTGATCACCTCTCCTTACCAGTGTTTCCCTTCCAAACTCCTCCTTCCTTGCTCAGACAGAATCATTTCTTCTTGCTCCCTAGTTATCATCAGATCAGTTTCTCCTTTCTCTGTTTATGCAGCCTAGAAGCAACCCAACTCACGTCAAGGCTTCCCCTGGATGTTTAACCCATGCTATTGTTCATTTGGTCACAGTTCTTTATTCACTGTCAGTGTCTGTGGGACCTGTGAGTCCTTATGCTTCCCCTCCTCATGGATCCATCTGTCTCACAGCTGACTTAATACCAGCCACCTCAGATTCCATTAGTTGCTATCTTGCCCTTTTCTCTCATCCATAATGAGTAATGTATTCCTGACCAAACCCTATCAAATACCAGATATATTTCTTATAACACAATGATTCCGTTGATCAACGAAATTCCTAGAATTTCTTAGCACCATTAAAACTTACCTTTTTCTGCCTAACAATGACTGAATTATTGTTGCTGAAATCTTCCAAAAATTTAGTCCAAGTAAAAATATATTAGGTTAAACTCCACATGTAATAATTACTTTTTAATTGAATTAAAATTCTGTTTTCATTCTTACATATCACAGTTGAGCAACCCTACAAATGGGTGATGCTGCAGTCTACTGATAATATAAACAATATTTGTTGTTATATTTATAGGCATTGTAATTTCCATAACCCCTCTATTGTAGTCGAAAAAGAAACATGGAACTGGCAATTATCAAGCAGTAAAAGGAAATTGCTTTGCAGAGCCTTAGAAATGAGATATCAAGTTTAGTGACTTTTGTTCTTGTTTTGACAGATTTTTAATTTTATCATACATATTTTGTCTTTTTTTAATGTGATTTGTGAAACATATATTTGCAGTTATAGTAAGAATAAGCATAATCAGAAGCAGATTCTTGAAACAATAACAACAAAAACTAATAATAATATTAGTTTTAGAAATTACTTACTTTGCCTAAAAATTCCCAGTACTGGAACTAAACAAGCATATGGACATTTCATTATATCAACATATAGATACGTATATGTTAATATCAGTATGGTTCAAATGTGTCTCTAGTTTATTCCTCAAAAAATATAATAATTTTAATCTTTTAGCAGACTTCCATTATTGAAAGAACTATGTTATTTTAAGAGTTCTCCATATATAAAACTCGGGTGAAAGTTCTAGGAAAATGAGATCATAAAAACTTCTCTCAAAATAATTTATCATTAAAAGTAATATCCATCCAACTCCACTGTAATACCATTATAAGAAAAAGCATTCTCATGAATATTAGTGGTCTTTGTCTTCTAACACTTGGTTATATTTCTTTAGACAGATGTTAAATGCAGTGCTGCAAAAGCAAAAGGTAACATGCCAAATATGTGGCAGGAAAGCAGCAGGAAATAAAACCTCTCAACTCTTTTCAAGATAATCAATTATCAAGAACAGTGCAGCAAAAAGAGCTTGCAGAAAAATGAATCTTTAAAAGAAGTGGGAAAAGTGCATAGGTGATTGGAAAGAGAAAGGAAAAAAGAAAGCTTGAGTTTTCCAGAAAAAGACATTAAGAAAGCTTAATCATCTAAAAGTTAGGTATGCTGTCTTAACCTGGTTACCAAGATCATCAATAGAGATAAGCGACTCCTGAGAGTGTCTAAAATACAGGAAGGTAAGTAGACCTGCAAGTACCTAATGCTCTCGTGAAAGGGAACTATAAGGGCAAGCTTTAAAGAAGGAAATAAGCTTATTTAGAAGCAAACTTCCTAAATTGATGCCTTGGCAAGGACTCTCTGGAAGCTGTAGACTTCCTGAAGAGCAATCCTTTGGTTGAGATCTTCACTGACACTCCCATCACATATCATTTACTCTCCATGCTTTATGCCCTTCCGGGGGTTATTCATACTCAAAATCATCCCCCTGCTTCATTTTTACTTAATCTTCCAAGAGCCTCCTCAATGCTGTGATCCCCCATTTGACTGACCAAATGGTTCTAACCATGGTCTATGACTTGTCCCTCTGGGTTGCAGTACTTCAGTTTTCTATGACACCCTGGCCTGCCTTTACTCACAGCCCTAACTTTCCTCTTTAAGTTATTCCTTTCCTTCTCTCTGTGGTTTAGACTTCAGTTCAGACATCAGGTCTTACGGCTAATGCTGTCTTCAAAACAAAACCAATGCAGATTTAACCACTAAAAATGACCTGAAGGTTATAAATTGAATGTCACTTTTCTGTGAAAAAATAGCATCCCTTTAATACTTTTGTGTAATACAAACAAACATTGTGTCCTCCCATTTGTAGCCCTAAAAATATTCTTGAAGAAATACTGGATATAGCAAAAAAAAAAAAAAAAAAATTAAATATCTTTATGCAGAAGAAAAAAATTGTAGCCAGTAGTAAAAATTTTTGCAAATTTGTTTTACTTTAGTCATAAAAAATAAATGAATATCAGACAGAGTCCTTTGTAGGCTAATCTGCAAATCTTCAACCGGTTCACTGGTTTAGGAGAGTAAAGTAATACATGTCACAAATCACGACAACACCAAAACAGCTCGTTAAGGGTCAGCTTACCTCTTTTCACATATTAACACACTGATAATGGAATCAAGACCTTTGATAACTGAGAACCAAAAGTATAAACTAATCCTAAAAGGATGAAGACTTACATCCAGTTTACAGCTACCTACTTAGCTCTGAAGTGCTTTCCAGCCTTGCTATTGCACACCCAAATAGGTGAAATAAATTACATATTTTCTCCTGCCTCATCTAAATCTCTGAAAATGCAGTGAACTAATATATTGTCTCTGAGAGCTGTTTATATGAGATAGTCTTTGTATTGGCAGCTGATTCAAAGGAAAGAAAGCTTTCTTAATCGCTAATCTCTTACTATTTGAATAAAATTGAATGCATTTCACAAATGCATTCTCCCTTTCTCTGTATGTTAGAATCAACAATATAAAACACTGAATTGTTTTCCAGGTCACAGAACGTAGCTTGGTAACTGATTTAACACACTTTAATAGCTGGTTCCTAGTTAGCCCTTATATCATACAAATCGTCAGCCTAGAAATGGCTGACTTGTTTATAGCTAGCGATTCTTGTCAGACTTAAATAGATTCTTTCCCTTTTCA